>NC_058406.1:183083428-183200827 GCF_002201575.2 Neomonachus schauinslandi
ATGGGTCTTGAACTTGATGGGTCTTGAACTAGATGGGTCTTGAACTTAATGGGTCTTGACAGATGAGTGTCACCAGGGCTACCTTGTCTGTCCACTTGTCCATCCTGATTTGGGGGGATGGTTCTGTCTCCTAAGCACACCCTCCCTCTCCAGCTCCGACCCCCAGGTGGGTACACCCATGCCGGTGCACGCTTACTAGCCTGGCCTCACACCTGCTCACTGCCTCATTCTGAGATGAAACTCCATTCATAGTACTCTGGACCTTTCCTCCAGTAACTTTCTCAATTGGATGTAAAATGCCCCTTTTGGTTCCGTACCTCTTACTCTTAATATTAGACCTAATTAAAAGTTTACTTCTTTCTGAATAATATTGCTTCTAGCCTTGTGTACGCCTTCCTTTACAGGTTAGTATCTTCTCGTGAATAGTACTCAGTGCCTCTGCAACTGCTCTGTGAGACAGATACCCCGGTCTCCTGGGTATTTGCAGGGCTCAGTCCATACCTGCTTCAGACCTCTTCTGTGACAGCTCAGAAGAAAAGCCCTCTCCATTCTTACCACACTGATATAGCTCTCATTGGCACTTACTGCGTTTGCGTATCATATTTATTTATCTATATGCCTTCTACTATTAAAATAGTGATTTGTCTGTTTTGGTCACTGCTAAATATCTAATGCCCAGAAGAGTGTCAGGCCCATAGTCTGCACTCAGTGGATAGCTGCTGAATGAAGGACTCTCCTATTTACTTCTAAGCAGCAACCAAAGAGAGGTTCAGGAACTGGTCTGGTGTCACAAACCTTGTAAGTTCCAGGACCAAGATTTCAAGCCATGTATATCAGTTTGAGATCAGGTCTTTCCACTCTACTGTTTGCCAGCTTTTGCGAAAGGCCTTAATCATAACTGTCATGGTACAAAGTCTGAGTTCTTTGTCCTGGTCCCTAAGGTCCCACATGGGCTGGTCCCTCCCCACCTCGCTGGTCCTGCCTCCCTCCCCCTCATTCCTGCTCACTCCGTCCTATAGTTACACTTGTCTCCCTGCTGCCCCTCAAACACCCCGTGTTCCCGTGTAAGAGCCTCGGCACCAGCTTTTCCCTCTGACTGGTCTTCTTTCATATCAAGGTCTGGCCGGATAGAACCCCAGTCTCTATTCAAATGCCACATCCTCAGGAAGACTCCCTCTCAGCATTTTGGCTTCAAGAGTCCTTATCCCACACCCAGTGCTGTGTTGGAGGAGGTCCCACCAGCTTGCAAGAGCCAACTGTGCACATCTCTTCCCAGTCCCGTGTCCAGAGATCACATATTGGCACATGATAGCCACCATTGTGGGAGAATTCATGCAGTGGAAATCAGCAAACACTACAGACCCCGGATATTGTTTTTGTTGCTCCGAGAGCTCGTCCTTCAACACTTATGAGGACACCGGCCATGTCCCTTCTCATCGTGTTCCGTGTCCTCACCTTGATTTGGTTTTCTTTACTTGTCACTACCTGAGATAATTCGATTTACGTCTTGCCTGTTTCTGCCCTAGAATGAGAGACCCGCAAGGACAGCATCTTTAATTTGTTCCCTGCGATGTCGCAGTGCCTACGTGCACAACCAACAACTGTGTAACGTGTGAGTCATCACCTAACGTTTTCTGAATGGAGTCTGTGGCTTGGACAGTGTATTCCATGGGCATAGATGTTCTCATTTGGTCCTTTCAGTTCTTGCCCTACCTGTTTTAGGGAAACTAAGACTAGGGGAGGACAAGGGGGAAAAAAAAAAAAAAACAGCAACAGAACAGCACTTTCTCAAGGACCTGCTGTAGGTCCAATGGAGGAGTAGGATTTTGAACCCAAGTCCGCCAAGTACCGTATCGTCTGAACTTGAGTGGTCAGCATCTCAAAGAAACTCTTCCGGAAGAGGAGCTGCCTCTGTGTCTGTCCCCTCCACGCGCGCCCACGCTCCTGGGGAACACAGCACACCCGGCGATTGAGGGTTCGCCTATTTTGGGGATTCAGGAAGCAGGTTCCCACAACAGTCCTGATTTACAGCATCTTGCTCCGCGGCCCTCACAATTCTGCTCACATTTGCTCACACTAACTCTTCTGACTGTAGTTGCTGGGCGGAATGAAGACGTGAGTGAGTGAAGGTCTACCTGGTTCCAGATAAGCTATTTTCATCATAGATGTGTTTTTCTTGGTGCCTTCCCACCCCCCACTTCAGATTCCACAAGGCAAACTGTAAATGCCGCCTAGCTGTCCAACTGGATGAAGTGTGGAGAGAAGGAAGAGAAGGTTATAAAGCAGAGGGCGAAAAGGTCTCAGGTCCGTCTTGTGTGACAGATGAACCTGAAATGTTTCTCCTGCTGGATTTATCGGGCCGTCTCGAACACTACTGCATCCACATTTATTCCTTGAGGTGAACGTATCATTCAGAAACAAAAAGAGCCCCTTGGACTTGGGTAGCAAACGCCACCCCGTCTTAGAGGGACCCATCTGTTCCTGCCCACTGGGGAGATCTACAAGAGAATGACCTCATTTTTTGTTAACCCTCTGACTTTTTTCGTATGTTTTCATTTTTTTCTTTAATTTTGGAGGAAGGCAGACTTAGAAATTCATCAGTCCGCCTAATTAGGTAGTTCCGTCCTCATTCTTATGCTAAATGTGTTTCAAAGCTACTGCAAAGTCTCCAGCGAATTCTGTGTTTTTTTTTCTGACACAGGTTGTGGTCACAGCACCTGCTTCTAATTCATTTCACAAAGAAGACTCAGCACAGATGTCTTCGGGGACCTAGGAAGTCTTGATTCTGTCTATAGAACCATAATAACATTCAACAAAAGAAAACTTTGGCTATTGACCTTCTCTGCCACCTACCAGCTCCCACCTCTGAAATCTGTCTGACTCTTTTGCCTGCAGAGAAAATGCAGCTCGAATGTGCAGAGGTGGGCAGACTTCTCTCCTTCGCAGTCAGAGACGGAGGGAAGAAGGGCCTTTGAAAGAGAATATCTTGGGTGGCCACTTTGGCAGTGTGACGTGGGCATGCAATTGGTTACTTACAGATTCTCCTGAAAGGTCAGAACTGCAAGCTTTTGGTGCTCCATATAAAAGAAGGCCTCAGAAAACCTTCGGACCTGAGGAATAAGATTGCATGAACAGTTTAATTCACAGGGCGGGCATTATCTTGATTTTCCAAAGGGAAACTGACAAAGGAGAGCTGAGCCCACCCCGCCCCGCCCAGAGGGTCTGAAACAAGTACTTCCATGGGTGTCCTCTCTTAGCCCAAAGCTGGTTTAGGGACACAGTTTAATGCAGATTTGTGAACCTGTTCTTACACTGCTTTCTATAATTTGTTTATGTAGGTCTTATCTCTTCTACTAGAAGAAGACACTTGAAAACCGTGACCATAAGTAAATGCAGAGGAAACAGAATTGGCAACGCCAGTCATGTAAGTGCATCCACAAAGTACTTTGTGGACCCAGATCTTTGGTCTTCTTGCTGTAAACAAGGAGACCGACATCTATTATGCATTAGTACCTGTCCATACAAACCCAACCTGGTGGCAAAGAAATACACCAAGAACAATGTCTGACATTTGAAAACACTTCTCCAAAATACGTTCAGAGCATTTGGAACATCCCTCATGCTATCATCTAGTAGCCAAGACAGATATTTTATGAATGGCGGAGGTCAAGGTTTCAGAGGCTGAACCAGTTCATAAAGTCTCACCGAGAGCTCAAGGTGGGGCCAGGACTGGCACACGCAGCTACGGAAGAAAACCCCAATTCCTGTTCTGCCCAATGAACTAACTGTGGGAAAGCTCCCTCAAGGGAACACTGGCACGTGATTAGGGAATTTATACCACTTGACACCTTACCCTCAAGGTGTGATGTTCCTGGGTGAGATAAGAGGTCACCTGGGAGTGTAGAGTCACTGTGTCTAGGAACTGGGTCCACAGAGCCATCACGTGGGAGGTGAGCCAGGCGAGATCCTTACTTATCTGCTCGGCTATCTTCTCGGGATTGTTCAACATCTGGAGAGGCAAAATGGTGGTAGTAAAGGACCTCTGCCCTGGGAAGCTACTGCAGGCTTCCTCCTAAAGCCTTTGCTGACTTCCCTGCTGTTAGGGAATCTCTCCTTCCTCTGGACTCTGTATTACATTACATTCTGAGCTCAGTCCTCCTCATCATTACAGTATCTACTTCTTCAGGGCTACTATTTGGCAGGTGGAACACTAGACATTTTGTGTGTGCTGCCCTTTTCATGCCCACCATTACCCTTTAGTAGAGTTATTGCGTATCATTTCACAGGGAAAATAAAACGAGAATCAGAGGAATTCAGTAGCCCAGCCAAGGCCACACAGAGCTAGGATTCAGGGGCACAGCTGACTAACCGCAGACCCACAGCACCACGCCGCCTTTCCGTAACAGGTGTTGAAAACACTTCCTGAGGGATGCTAACGTCTTTATAACCTCAGAGTACCTAACTGGTTAGGTGATTTGCCCAGGGGTGGGGGGGGCTGCTCAATAGCCTTACCACCATCTTCCCACAATCACTCCAAATAGCTTCAGGGAGGATCTTGGGTTGCCTCAACTACAATTTGAAGATGCCAGCCTAGAGAGGGCCTAGAGCCTTTGGAGGAACCTTCAGATAGCTTTAGTTTAGAACAGGGAGGCCATCCGCTGGGGGATGGGGCAGGCTTTGATTCTGGAGGGGAGATCAAGTCTCAGAGGGGAGGCAGGGAGCCAGGTGTCAAAGCCTGACACTGAGTGGTACACCCCACCATTTATTCAACAAGCCCTTAATGTGCATCTTCCATGTCCCAGGCACATGTTTTGAATAAATGGGGACACAAAGTTGAATAAGGGAAGGTCTCTGCTGGCAGGGAGCCTCACTGGGCAGAGGCAATAGGAAAGTGAGTTAACAACTGGGAGTAGTGGGGATCGCTCTGTCATGGAAGACACATCAGGGACAGACAACCATAGCCATTTCAAGCCTATCTCTGCTCTGTGCCTCAGTTTCTTCAACCATAAAATGGGTATGCAAAGCAAATGGAGATTTATTGGATGTAATAACAACAGGAAAATTAAGTTGAAAGCCTTGTTTACAACAGTAGAAGTTCCTCTTGCTATTCTTGGACTAAAGGCTGATGCTAGAGGAAGGCAGGTGGGCTGGAGTGAAGCATCGATCTAAGAGGAAGAAAAAGAGGGAAGGACGAACGTGGCACCCAGTAAGTTTCTTTGTTCTTGGGTATTGGTATTTTATAATTAAGGACTGGCTGCCAGATATAGGGCATCAACCAAGTGGGGCATTTCCAAGCTGCTTCTTCCAAGAGGAAAGGTCAGTCTTTGATGAACAATCAAAGGTCAGTCTTAGGCAAAATAATTTTGCCAGCTCCAAAGCTCCAAAGTGCAAGAACGGCCCTACTTTCTTCTGATGGAAGGCTTACTTCCTGCACCAGCTCTGTTGGAGGGCAGGGGTCAAACTGGGACTGTCTGCTCTTGGTTCAGCCCTAAAATCTGTGGCCAGAGGTGTTCAGAGGCAGAAAACTGAGCAATGCATTGGGGAGAGTGGGGGACATGGTCAGACCCTGGAAAACCTCCAGGCTGGAACGTGAGGTTTTTGGGTGGACCAGAAGTGGCTCCTCTTACCAGTTACCCTCGCTAATGAGCACCAAACACCTGCATCAGCGCTTGGCACCATTTTCCCCCCGATGCCATGGCCTGCCTTATCTCTGGCTACCTTCCCTTCTGGCCCAGGGCACACCCTACTCCAGCCACGCCACCTGCTCACCGTGGCCTGAACGCACCCAGCTCCTTCCACATACCAGGCTCTGACCAGACTGTACATCCTCCTTGGAAGGCCTTCTCCTTCCACCTTCCAGCCTCTCTTCTCCCTCTTTTCACCACTTTGGGCATGTCTGCTCTCCACCGGGGGACAGTTTAAGGAGCCAACACAGTCCCCCTTGTTTCTGATGATTCTTTAGAAACGTCTACTCTGCTTCAAGGGTAAGTCTAACCTCCTGTCCTTGAAGTCGACTCGACCTTGCACACACCACTCTCAATGCACCACTGGCCAGACACTGTTCCTACAACCCTCCTCTGCCTACATTCTGAGTGTTAGGCTTCTCCGTATTCCTAGTAACCACGTGGTGGTGGACGAGTCGTGGGGATTCGGTAACTCTTTATTGAAAATTCTGGTGATTGCATCAATGAGAGGTGCTCCGGGCCTCAGTAACTGGACTTCCCTTACTGGGCTGCTTACTCCAGCCCCCACAGCTCTCCCACCACCACCGCAGTGGAACCAGCAAACACAGCTTGAATTCTGAGCTCAGCTGCTGGAGTGAAAACGAGAGAAAGCAAAGCCACTCATTGAATGTGTCTTTGGGAGAATGATTTTTTTTCCCCTCGTTGATTACAGAAATGGCTTCAGATAAGGTTAAGGAAGCTTCTAATTAGGCCACAAGAGGACTCTTCGCCTGGGCCTGTGTAATTACAGACGATGGGCATGGAGGGCCTGCTCACGCAGGACCAAGAAGAGGCCCTTCACGTGAGCGAGGGCAAAACTGGGCCTGACACTCTTTCAAGTGAAGCTGCCTGAAGAATGCTCAGCCACTCACCTCGGCCACCCCTGTCACGCTTCTCGTCTGCGCTCTAACCATACTCCTCTGTTCACTCCTGTTGCCCCCCACTCTGTTTATCCAGTGACTGTTATATGCGAAGGGGTATGCTGAGCTCTGGGGAGCCACAGATAAATACAGCCAGTCCTGGAAGAGGCAGATGGCTCAGTGACAGCCATTTATTTAGAGACTTATAATACACCTACCATGTGCTATGAAAGAGATATATACTGTGTGCTATCAAAAAATCACGGAGGCTTCCTGGAGGAGGTGATAACCTGTGCTGTGATCTCAAGGTAAATAAAAACCTCTATACATTCCCTGAACTAACCATGTTCCCTAATACCCAGAGCCTTGCAATCACAGCAGATAACCCTCTGTAACGAGCCAGGTCCCTCTGGGTCCGTGGACCTCCACATTCAAGGGGAGGGGGCCAAAGCCTGATTCCTCAGTGGGGATGCTTGGGGGGCTCTGCAGTTTGAGGGGGCACATTGGGGAAGGGAAGCTAGGCTGAGGAGAGTCAGACTCTGTGCTCAGCCTCATGGCATGGCAGATCGGGGCGTCCCAGCTGCATGGACATCTCCCGGGAAAGTGTTTGAAATGCAGAATCTCCTGCCCTAGCCCAGATCAAATTGGAATCCGTATTTTAACAAGTTTTCCAGGTATTTCGTATGCATATTCAAGTCTGAGAGATTCTAAAATTGAACAGAGATATGGATGTTACCCAAACACATTGCCTCTAGCTGAGCTCTGGCACTCCCTGGCTACTCTAAATGACCAGAGCTGTGAGGTCCCTTCAGAGTTCTGTCCACAGGGGACTGTGGCTGGCCAGGAAAGAAGTCACTGTGATCACAGGGGACAAGCACGCACTACACTTTTAGTTTCCTCTGCTAGGGAGCTCGGCTAAAAAGACCTACATGCCCAAACATACACACCAAAGCAAGGATTCAATGAGAAGTCATGTAACATCCTTGTCAGTGGGATCATTGTTCTGAACCACATCATAAAGATGTTTTCAGTCTTAGGCAAAATAATTTTAAAAACCCTCAGAGAAGGCAATTGGCAAAAAAAAAAAAAAAAATTCACACAATTAAGTAAACAAAACAAGCAAAACCCCAGCCTCCCCAACTGGTAGCTGTTCATTTATGCCCGATAACTAATTTTTAGTATTTCCTGCTAGGAGGGTACAGCTCGAGGAAAGACCATTCAGCAATTTAGGATCTCCTAGAAGTGTATGGGAGCAACCCAGACAGAATCTTTTCTATGACAACAAGCCCAGTCTTGCTGAATTCTTTAGAGAAAATTGGCAATTGCTTGCAGGTAGACAATCAGCATGTGTTGAGTCTGTCTATTGTAGCAAAGCACAAGGCTGAGTTCCACTGGAACCTTCCCATTCGGGTAGAGAGCACACCGCGATCAGTCTGCACAGCAGGGACCTTATCCTGTGCCCCCACTCACATTTCCAGCCCAGCCCCCACCACAGGCTTCCTGTGCTCCATGCACTTGGCCCTCCATGCACTTGGCCCATCCGCTCAGCTCAGTGGATCCGTACTCTGGAATTTTGTGGATGTTCCTTCCCTGTCACCTGGCACACTCAGACCCCTTCAGGGCTAGCCTCCCGGAGAGCCGGGTGCCTCTCATCTTACACCCCTTGGTGGAGCCCTGACCCTATTGGCAGCTTCTGAACAAGCCTCTTCCTCCTGAGGCTGCTAGTCCTGGGAATGGTCTCCATTGTATTCCCAACGGAGAGCAAAGTGGCCAGCATACAATAGGTGTTGAATAAGTGTTTATAGGATTCACTTGGAATAAAGATACATGCAAATTGCTCCATGACTACAGAACTCTGTTTTCAAGTTCTTTTAAATCCCAGAAACCTTTCCATGCCTAACCCCCATCCATCCCCTTTGATGGACGGTTCCCTACCTGGTGCGGCTGGCCACTAGGTGGCGATGTCCTGCCTCTAAATGTTTGGTGGGTTTTGAGTGCCCTTTGGGGGGTGTTGGGGAGGCGGCTCTGTTTCTGTCACTGTGAGCATGAGGGCAGCTCTCTAGCAAACAATAGAGTGGGCTGAAGCCCACCCCCACTCCCTGGTTCCCTCCCCATCACCCACTAGTACCCCTGCATGAGTATGCTAATTTGATGGCTCTGTACAAAATCAAGCCTGCAGCAATACAATCACTCAAAACCAGGGGCAGCATCCCTGCAGCTCGGGGGCCTGGCGCCAGAGGAAGAAGGCAACCCGTTCCTTGGCTTTTCATGAGAGGTATCAGATAGACTCATTGGCAGCCCGAGTTCTCACCTGAACCACTGCAGGGACCAGATCATCACAATAGCAGTGGGCCCCAAGCCCACCCCTTAGTGGTCAGAGGAAACCACCCTTCAGAGTCCACTGTAGCAAAATGACTGGGGACACATCTGTGTGTCCCCCTGTATTCTCAGGGCTGCCGGGAGGCAGTGCCCGGTGCCTGAAGGTGGGAGCCAGAATCCAGCAGGTGGAAGCGGACGTTGTCATTGCTTCCGCTGTAAATGCCATTAGCCACCCTTTTCTGCCTCAAGACACACCCTCGTCCTCCACACAGCCCCCAGCAAGCTCATCACTCGCCTGCTCGGCTCCCTGTCACCTGGGGCTTAGCCCAAGCTCTAGCACACTGTGCAGGGCATTCAGGCTCCCCCTCAGAGCCTCAGTGACCTCCGCCTCCCCTTCTGAGAGCTCCGCTCACGGATGCACACTCACTGCCTGGCCCCGGGTGCTCCCTCAGCCTTGCCTCCATTGCCTGCCCTGTCCTCTTACCGGAGGCCATGAGGCTTTCTCCCACACAGCCTCCCCTCTGAGGCCCGCTAGCATCTGCCTCCCCACAGAGAGTTAGTGACACATCCCCCGGGGCCCCACGGCCAAACGCGTGTCTGCGTCCACATCTGCAGCCTGCGAGGCACACCGGGACAGGGTCAACAAGGGATAGAGGTATCGTGTGCATGTGTGAGCTCATTTCACCCTCAGAGAGGCCCTCCACACGTGGGAAACCAGCCACCCAGAGGGGACACGGCCTGCCCAAAGTCGATAGCCAGCCCACACCCTCAGGACAGCGCTGCGCAGCCCACGCAGCAGCGGACTCTGGCCACTGGTCCTCCGTGGCGCACGACGGCACAGCAACACCTAGGGCTTGGTCAATCAGTGAATGAGCACGTCGACTCCTGCCTCCTTCCGCAGATGAGCCAACGGCCCTGGGGTGAGGACAGCTGCTCCGGGGTCACTGGCTTCCTCACCTTTGGTAGCATGTAGCATTCTTGTGATGCATTAGTTCATTAGCATTCCAGCAATGAACCCTTCTAGGCACTGGAGCTTCGAGAGTGAACGAGTCACCCCCTCGGCTGTGTGCCCCCAAGGGAAGGGGGTCTCTGCTGAGTCCCCTGGAGCCTAACACAGGGCCTGGCGAAGCATGGGGACTCACAAAGCGTTTGCTGAAATGAATCAACTCTCTAGAGTAGTTCCCACAGAAACACTGACCCTTTGTGGTCATGAAGACAAGAGCAACATGGGGGCCTTTTAACCTTATTCCCCAAGGGGCACCTGTGGCACCGGAAACTCTTTACGGCCAGGGAAGTGACAAGCCAGAGGGCAGTGATAATTGTACCAAGCAAGACAGTTAGCATTTTCTCCATTCACCGCCCTGCTGGGCCGCATGCAGACTTCACAGACTCTACCTGTGTTCTCTGCAAAGGAGGATTCTGCTTCCCCGGATGGCATCCTGGTGGGGAGGGTGGGCTCCGGCGTCGCAGTGACCAGCAATGACCCTGTTCAGCCAGTGCTGTTACTCTGGGCAAACAACCCACCCTTTATGAGCGGAGTCCTGATTCTCCATCCCCTGAGAACAACAGGATCCCTCCCTCCATAGAACAGCTGTATACATTACATGAGGAATGCACATAAAAATAGCAACCAGCAGCTAGCCAGGGTACGAGCTTACTGACTCAGAGAAAAACCGAGCCATTTTATCTCCACTTTATAGGTATGAACATCAAGGTCCATAAAGTCTAAGCAACTTTTCTAAAGTCGCACGGTAAGTAGGTAAGGAATTCAAAGCCACTGGCTCTGATGTGACCACTTTTGCAACATGTCATGACACCCCATCACTTCCACAGTCCCCCAACCCACCCACTACCCAGTGAGGTCTAAGAAGAAACAGGGAGCAGCCCCTGGCCTGTCCAGAGGAGCAAGCACAGCAGGAAACTGAGGCAGTGGGCTGGGCGCTGTGCAGTCTGGGAGTGTGAGCCCCGGCTCCCTGCACCACTCACTGGGTGCCCCGGCCAGGCACTTGCAGAAAGGCAGTCTCAGTGGTTACTGGGAGGCCAGAGGAGAGTCTTCAGGACAAGCATTTAACCTGCTCCTGGCCCCGAGCCGGGATCATGCAATCGTGATTTTTTTTTTTTTCAGGTTCAAATGTTATGCACACAAAAAGACGCACACAGAATCAGAGCCCGTTTACATTGCTCACAGGGAAAATGGAGATTGTGCAGTGTTCGTTGACTTCTGGCTTTAACTTCTTTTTACCCAAAGGCACTGAATGTATTTGCTCATTCATTTATGATCATACTTTTATTGAGCATCTATTATGTGCCAGACACCAGGGACAGAGCCAGACAAACCTCTGGCTTGCCGGTCACTGCCGGTCAATGCTGGCAGTCCTTGCTCGTGGAGGTGCGGATGCTCCGGCGAAAGCACTGCGGGCTAGCCTGTCTTCCTGGGCTTCAGAAGAGAAGCTTCTGGAACCTGAGTGAAAGAGGCACGGCAACCAGCAGAGAACCCACAGGGCACCCCATCTCTTGCTGCTCATCATGTTGGTAGCAACAAGAAAGATGGTGGGTGTGGTATATAACAGCTATTAAGAGTTGGCATTTTTTTAAACTGCTACAACTCAATTTTCAATGACTTACAGATTGCAAGTGTCTCCTGGGGATGCTGAGCAGCATCCAGGCTGGGAGGGATGGGGCCTGAGGAGGGCCAGCCCTGGAGGGCAAGGCCAGCTCTGCACCGCAGACCCGTGAGCCAGGCATTCACAGGTTCCTCTCGTGAGCTCTCTCCTGGTCTCCCCACAATAGCCACGACACAGATGAGAAATCTGAGGCCCATTAAGATCCTAAATCGCACATCCAGGATCACACAGCTGATGTGCAGAAGGGCTGGAGCCTGGACTTGAACCTGCAAAGCCTGTGGGCTTTTCCAAGGCGATGCTGCCCTGGGTGCCCTCTGGGGCGGAAGGCGGAGCTACGGCCCCCCGAGTCTTTGGCCCTGTGGTCAGCTTAGCCAGCCCCCTGGTGCACTGCATCCTCCGCCTCCGCCTCCGGGTTTAGGGAGTGGATGCTCCACACACTGGCATCCAAGTCCTCGGCCAGCCTTAGGTTTGCCTTCCACACTCTCTAAATGGACTTCTTGTGTCCTTCACGTGTCCCCAACTTTATCAGGAGCAGTGCCTGTGATGTGACTCCTTGATGATCCCACCCTTTCTTCAGGGCTCACTTCAAAGGGCCTCTCTGTCCTAGACCCTCCCCGACCCCAGCGCCAGGCACCTGCTCTGTGCTTTGCCTTCCCACCGGGCTGCCATCTGTCCGCGGTAACACTGAGTTTCACTGACTTTATAACGTGCTCTAAAGCAGGGATTCTCGACCCTGGCTGCACAGTATACTCATCTGGGGAGCTTCTTCTTTCTATGATTTTTCTTCCAGTTTTACTGAGATATAACATTACTGACATATAACATTATGTACATTTAAGGGGCTCAACATAATGATCTGATAAATGCATCTATTGTGAAATGATCACCACAATAAGGCTCGTTAACATACCCATCACTTTCCATACTTAAAATGTTTTCCTTTCGATGAGCACTTTTAAGATCTATACTCTTAGTCACTTCTAATTACAGAGCACAGTATTGTTAACTTTAGTCCCCACACTGCGTGTTCTATTCCCAGAATTTATTCATCTTATAACTGGAAGTTCATACCTTTTGACCACCTCCACCCATTTCCCCATCCTCTGTTCCTATGAGTTAGGTTTTTGTTTGTTTGTTTTACATTTCACATGTAAGTGAGATCATATGTTACTTGTCTTTGTCTGACTCTATTAGACGTAGCAGGATGCCTTCAAGATTCATCCACATTGTTGCAAATGGCAGGATTTCCTTCTTCTTATGGCTGAGTAGTGTTCCACCGTATAGATACACCACATTTTCTTTATCCATTCAGCCGTAGGTGGACACCCAGGTTGTTTCCATGCCTTGGCTATTGTGAATAACGCCGCAGTGAACACAGGGATGCAGACGTCTCTGCAAGATAGTGATCTCATTTCCTTAGATCTATACTCAGCAGTGAAATTGCTGGATCATCGGGTGGTTGTATTTCTAAGTGTCTGAAGAGCCTCTGTACTGTCTTCCAGAGTGGCTGCTCCGGTTCTCATTCCCACCAACGGTGCTCGAGAACTCCCTTTCCCCCACGTCCTCGCCAGCACGTGACATCTCTGGTCTTCTCACACTCTCATACGTGTGAGCTGGTATCTCACGGTGGTTCCGATCCAGCTGGGAAGATTTTACTAAATACAAATGCCCAAGCTCTGTTCCCTGATATTCTGTCTCACCCGGTTTAGATGGGACCCAGGCAAAGGTACATCTTAGAAGTCCCAAATGTATTTCCACTGTGCAGCAAGGGTTGAAAACACTGGTGTGAGAGACGATGATGAGACAGTTTTCTGAGTCCAGCTGCCAGCCCTGATAAGCACTGTCATCAAGCCTGACTGCCATACTGGTTTCCGTCTTCATTTGCCTCTCGCTATGTAAGGACGACGTGCAGTACCCACCCAGACCATCCACGCAATGGGATGGGAAAGTGTTCCAGAGACTGCAAATAACAGCAGTGTGCATTTGCCAAGCGCCTATTTAAGCACGTATTCTTAGAAGATGCTCGGTGAATTTCTGGCAGATGCACACTACTGTTTCCATCATCAGCGTCATCCCGCTGTTAGCCTCCTGCCATGGCTGAGGCTGTCTGGCCACAGGCATCGCCCTCCAGGAGAAGCACATGGTTGGCAGTCAATACATTTTGTTAAATGGATGAGTAATAGACAAATGTAACCTCAGCTCCAGGGACAGAGACCTGTGAACCTGTTTATTTTTTCCAAAACATCTAGCAGAGAGCTAGACATACAAGAGAGGTCTAGTGGACACTTAATAACAAAGAATGGCAGAGTATCTCTTCAGTTTCAGGTCTAACGTCTGTTTATAAGCCCTGTGCTTTCATCTCTGATTTCTACATCGAGCAGGGACCTATGTTGGTCCTGTATCTCAACTGCCCTTTTATCCCACAGGGCGAGTTTTTTAATTACCTGTAGCTCTGAGCACAGCTGAGAGAGCGTTTCCTCAACAGCAAGGGACTCTAGGAAGAAACAAAAGATGCACAGTAAAATGGACACACACTGAAATGCGGTGGTTGCTAAGTACAATAAAGAAGCATACGTTCAAGTTGGCATTAAAGTCACAGAAAGAAACACAACTCCCGAGGACTCTCCTCCTTTCTATTCCAACTTCCTAAAGGGGTCATATTTAAAAAAAGGATAAGACTGATCTGGAGCCATGTGACCCCACACCAGATAAAGGTCAACATCATCTCCTGGATGCTTCTCTGAGGAACAGAAGGCCCCACGTTCACACAGCACTTTGTGTGATTCAAAGGGGTCCCACATTCTTTTGGGCTTTTGCAGGTGTGTCCACGTGGGTGTGCACATACCTGCACATACACATGTGTGTGTGATACATGTGGGGCATGGATTCGGATCTCCATCATACAGGTGAATGCGGGGAAGCACAGAGAAGTGAAGTGACAGAGCTGAGCCCAGCTCCACCGACTCTGACACCCACGATCATCACAACCCACAGAGGAGCTGTGATATCAGCTCTTATCAGCAGGAACGTCTGGCCTCTGGCCATTTGGGATGCCATGTTCGAAGCTCTGCCTGTCTTTGAACTCTCTCGCCCAGTCCCATGATGCTGCGGTCAGTGATCTGCACTTGGCTTTGGCATGAGTTCTACTTAAAATGTTGCTGCCCAGGTGAGCAGGGGCAGTCCCTCAGCACCTCCGAATCCTCACTGATGGCCTGATGACACATGCGTGTCCCCCCAGCACCTCTGTCAGCTCTGTGAGTCCCACCAGGCTCAGTGGACTTTTGTCATGGCTCTGTCCCTGGCGTCTGGCACATAATAGATGCTCAATAAAAGTATGATCATAAATGAATGAGCAAATACATTCAGTGCCTTTGGGTAAAAAGAAGTTAAAGCCAGAAGTCAACGAACACTGCACAATCTCCATTTTCCCTGTGAGCAATGTAAACGGGCTCTGATTCTGTGTGCGTCTTTTTGTGTGCATAACATTTGAACCTGAAAAAAAAAAATGCAACCTCACGATTGCATGATTCAAAGAGTAGCGCCTGACTTGTCCAGGGTGTTAGAGCTGATAAGGCCAGAAGGGAAGATGGCAGGACAATTCATCAACAGCGATGCACCTACTCCTTCACCCTACCTGCCAGGGACTGTGCACAAGGGATCTGAGGGGGGCCTCTGCTCTCAAAGACCCTGCATCTAGTGGGGAAGAGAAACATGCAAATAAATCATTGTCATGTGGTGTTTTCAGTGCAGGAATGGGCACTGTATGAAGCCCTAAATCCTGCCAAAGCCATGACTGTCTCAGTAGGTGAGGTCTGGGGTGTGGGTGGGGAAGCTGAGGCACCTCGGCAGGATTGTGCTTAACCCTGAACCAGGCTAAGGACCTGGCTTCAGTTCTGGAAGCAAAGGGGCCCCAGTAGAGGACTGTTAGCAGAATCACATTGTGTCACCTGCTGTAAATGAGTGGAATGATATAAGGGATGCTGCCCCAAGAGTCAGTGTAGGACCTCTGTGCTCTTGTTTTGGTTCCACCCTGTATTGCTGTGCGGCCCTGAGCGGTCACTGCCCCTCTCTGAGCTTCGGTTCCGACATCTGTCAGCAAAGAGGGATTCAGGCCCAATGATCTCCATGATGTCTGATGATGTGCATGAAGCTATTTATCCCCATAAAAACCAAAGATGATGGCTGCTGAGAGGTTTCTATAATCATGCAGATGTATATATATATATATATATATATATATATATATATACACACACACACACATATATACATATATACATATATATACATATATATGCGCATATATACACACAAATACATAATATATATGAAAGATATATACAAGCATATATTTGTGTATATATGTATAGTACATATAGAATACACATATGTTCTTTTGGGGGTTGTTTTCCACTCTTGTCAGTTGCAATCCTGTAACTACTTTCCCTTCGCAAGCAGCTTGACATTGTGCACAACAGTGACAGACATGCAGCAGGTGTTCAGTAAAGGCCTGCTGGGTGCCTGAACGCACGAGTGCATGCACCTCGGGTGCTCCTGCCTTTCCCTCCTGCATACATACGCCCGGAGGTGACACAGAGAAAATGGACCTGGAACGGCACCTGTCACCGGGACGCTGACAAAACCGCAAGCTTTCTCAAGCCTGGCCCCGCACGGGGCAGGCGGGCCACCAGCCTGAGGCGTCCCCTGGGCCCAGCGCCTTACCCAGCTCCGTGTGCGGCAGCTCTGGGATGTCCCTCATGATGACCAGGAAGTAGGCGCGGAGTCCCCGGTGGGCATGTAGCAGCAGGAAGCACAGCTGCCGGTGCCACCGGTGTGCACGCTGCATGCAGTTCTCGGACGGCACGTAGAAGCTCCCCTGCGGGCGGGACAGACACAGACGCTGAGGGCCACCCCACGGGGCATCTCCGAGAACAGCTGTGCAGGGGTCCGCAATCCCGGAGAAGAGAGAGTTTGAGTCCCTCCCCCACCTCTCCGTCCGGGAAAAACACTGCAACCTGTCAAGGCTCTGTCGTACGTGTTCGTGTTAAGATAATAAAAAAAATAGCAATAGTAAGAGTAATAATAACCATAAGGAGGAGGAGGATGGCACCGACCTGGAAGGTCTGGGACAACCTCAGGGGGCCCACTCACAAGCCCTCGCTCCCTGGCCCTGCACGGCACATCACAGAAGATGGGGAATGGGCAGGAAGGTCTCCTTTTGCGGGGAGAGGAGGAATTCGTAGAGACCCTCGTGGGAGGTGGGTGAGCAGTACCTAATGCCAAGAGGAAGGAAGACACACTGCTGTAAAATGTGAGGTTAGATACTCAGCGCCAGCAGTGCATTTGGGTGCCCTGCACATTGTCATTTGCTTGCAGATGTCGGGCCCAGATGGGGTTTGTGCGATGAGGAAAAGGTGGCCAAGTCCACCGTGTACCTGGAGACCCAGACACAGTGGAAGAGAAGATATGATGTCTTGGGGTAAATTTCAGGAGGGATTGGTTTTGAGGGCAGAGAAAAGAAGCCCCCAGGGAGGGCCACAGAGGAGGGGGCTGCTGGTACTGGGCTGGAGAATCCCATGGATGTGGGACCTGCCTGTCGATCTATGCTCACGCAGCTGTGAAGGGAGGAAACCAATGGCTCTTCATGATCCCGCACTGCTCTCCCTGTCCTGCCGTAGGCAACTCCACATGGGGAGCTGGTAGAAATCCCCGCTCTGGGTTCTCGTGAGCTGGTGATGCGGCAGCCTCCTGCCTCATTTGGTCTCCTTCCTTGCTGCCATCCGAGAGAACTGAATTGGTCCACGGGGGCAGGACAGGTCTGATGGGGGTCAATGGCCATCCGCATGCCATCTGCAGTCCCAGTGGTGCCACGAGGGATGATCATGGGTGTGTTGTACTCGTGCTAATCACGGCATCACGATGAGTGGGTCACGCAAGGTGCTACACACCGGGAAAGCGGGATGCAGGTGTCACCTAGCTCTGAGATGGCCATAAGTCAGGTCCCTAGGAAGAAGACTCTGAGACAGAGCTGTGTCTGCAGGAGATCCTGGGTGTGGGGTCGGGAGCAACTCTGTGGGAGAGTGGATTGGGGCAGAGGGAAGAGCTAGACTGCACTGTCATGGAGCACAGCAGAGACCTCGGTCCATCCCACGGGGAGCTCTGGAGCTACAGGGCCCGGTGGCCTTGGAGGAGGGGCCAGGTCTCTGCACCCGGGCATTGACCATTACTGAGTGTGGGTTACCCCGGGAACAGGTGTGCCCTTGGTCAGCAGCAACCTCCAGAAAGAGGCTTGGCCAACTGCTGTTGGCTACCGACATTCTCGGCAGTCTGAGGGAATGAACGACTCCGGCCTGAGGAGGGGATCTGGGCAGTGCACCACCGCATCCACTGGAGAGGCCCTCAGTGGACCCTCCGCTCCCCGGGGCCTCCACTGAAACCTGCATTCCGAGGCCACCAGCTCCCTTTTGATTCAGGCTTATGAGAGACATTCAGTGAGGTGTGGAATCAAAAGACTTTTCCATTTCATAAGCAGAAAATTCAGTCAGCTAGGCACTCAAGGTAATCCATATACTCCCATTTATCATCCTTCCTAATATGTTAGGAACAGAAGTTTGTACAGTTGTAGAAAGACGAGTGGAGCTTGTGCATAGCAGGGTGTGTGTGTAGGACCCCCCAGACCCATGGAGCAAGAAGGAATCCACTGTTCACGAAGCATCCACGTACGCCCATTACCTTGATCTCATTTGGTGTTCAACAAACAGCATACAGAACAGATGCTCTCATTTTGACTTTCAAAATGAGAATATGCATACGGTAAAAATCTCAATATTACCAAAGGAAACACAACACAAAGTACCTCATTCCCCAGAGTCCAGTAATTTCTTGTGGATCCTTCTAGAATACGTCCATATGCGTATGTGCATAGATGTTTTACGTGCACTTAATATATGAATGTGTGTCCTGGAAACACACACAGACACACTCGCAAGTTGAAAAATGCCCTGGACGGTTCTTTGTTCCTTGTTTTTATCACTTATCATGCCCCCAAAATTCTTTCTAATTAGATCAAATAATAAGTGGTAGGAACTCCAATTTCTATTTCATAGATCAAAAGACTGTGGGTCAAAGAATCAAATGACTTGCACCCGGTCACCTTGCTTTGCCCGCAGAAGTGATTCTCCAGTTCAGGTGCTAAATGGGGGTAGTACCTTCCCAGTGTGCACAGGCGCGTGGAGACCACGCCTGGAGGTGGACAGATGGTCCCAGGCCTGCCTGCTTTGACGGAGACATTAATTTAAGTCCTGCAGTGCCTCCAGTCGCTGTGACTAAGCAGAAATGAAAGCAGACGGGGGGTTAACAAAGGCATCAGATCCAGGAGCTAGGAGTCCCCACTGTGATTGCTTCAAGCAGCCCTGAGCATCCCGTTTCCTGGTCCTGCCACCAGCTCGCAACTGAACTTTCTTGTCACCAATGCCTCCGATGGAAAAAGCTTCGGGACCTATGGGAGGCAAGGGATCTTGGAAGTCTGATATTAACTTTGACTTTTAAAACTAGACGTGATGAGCGGGGCGCCTGGGTGGCTCAGTTGTTAAGCGTCTGCCTTCGGCTCAGGTCATGGTCTCCAGGTCCTGGGATCGAGCCCCGTGTCAGGCTCCTGGCTGGCTCAGCAGGAAGTCTGCTTCTCCCTCTCCCTCTGCCTCTCCCCCTGCATGTGTGCTCTGTCTCTTTCGCTCAATAAATAAATAAAATCTTTAAAAAAACAGATATGATGCGCACTGGTGTTACACACGATGATAAATTACTAAACGCTCCATCTGAAACTAATTATGTACTGTAAGTTGGTTAATTGAATTTAAATAAAACAATAAAAAAATAAAACTAGATACTAATAGCATATGGATTTTTCTCAAGAGACACATAAGATAATCTTTGGGGAATCTTCATAACTCTGATTCAATATGATTATTGAGGTAATATGAAGTCAAAATGGTAACCCAAAGAGAAATCCTGAAGAAAAATGCATGGCTTGAGATTATTACCAACAAATCTTGTTCCCCATGAAAGAGTCGACAACATAACTTTCTGAAAGTGAGCGAGCTGCTGCAGAATCCCCTTAGCCATCCCCCCCGCCCCCTCCAGGGGTTTGCAAAGCCAGCGTGGGAGAGCCCACGCGCCTCCACAGACCTTGCACAAAGGGTGGGCCGTACAACACAAACTCCCCACACAAAGACAGGAGCCTCGAGCACTCCCTTTCCCCCAGTCTGGAACTGAAACCCTCAATGACAAGCCTCACGTATTGCCAGCAGAACAATAGGCTGCACTCTGAACTCACGATGGGAGGCTCCAGGCCAGGGCCCAGCCCATAACAGGCACACAGGGGATGTAAGGAGGGGATGGTCATGACATGACTTCTTAGGGTGGCTGTTAAAGATCAAGCAAGACTATTCCGGTAGAATGCAGACTTGTGCGACATCCCAGGGTAACGTCAGTGGGCAGGACAAGATGCACCCACCGATGGCCTCCAGGATCATGCCTACGGATGATGCGGCTCAAACATCAACAGCGATCCACTTAGAAGCCTATACAAAATGGGTTTTAATTCAACTGAAGCTCCTTGGGAGCTCTGCTGGGACATGGTTTGATTAGAACACAGAATCTGGAGGCCAGTAGGCCTGCACCTTGCTCATGGATCAGCCACTCACTAACGGTGAGACTGGGCTAGCCCCCCATCCTCTGAAGTGTCCATTTCTGATGGGGAGTGGGGAGAGTAATAAAGCCAAAGTGCTCACGAGAGTGCCGGGGTTACATTCAGTACTTAATAGGTGTTAGGAAGGTTTGCTTTTTACTTCTTCCATTATCTAACAGACAAAGCAAGCTTGCCATCAACTTGGACCTTCCTATAAATGAAGGTCACATCAGGTCGCATCTACATCTCCAGATCTAATTCCCCACCCGGGGCTCTAGATCTCTATTCCAGAGTCTAGTTGGGCAGCTTGTCTGTTGCCAAAGAGGCATCTTCAAAGGACCTAACTGCTATCGCCCTGACCCAATCCTTCTCATCACTCTGGTCGTCCTTAGTGGACCCATTTGGCCCAACATCCCCAATAGCTGTGACATTCTCCGAGACTCCAGATTTCTTTCTCACCTCAGAATCTCTAAGAAAGTCTTGAAGGTTCTGCCTCTACCATGCTCTTGCTTCTGCCCTAGTTTGAGTCTATATTGCTTACTTTAATTGTTAAAGCATCCTTCTAAAGGGTCTTACTGCGCTGGTGTTACCTTCCATCTGTAGCACTAGTGTGTGCAGGTTAGTTTATAGCGTTACCCACTGTCTACAAGATAAAGTTCAAGTTCCTTAGTATGGCATTCAAAGCCCTGAGTCTGCACCACATTTCCAGGTCCTCTGTAGTCTCTTGCACCACAACAGATCTCCAGTTGCCTTTCTCCTTTTAACGCCTGTCCCCTGGCTGCCTGTAACTCGCCACCAAGACTCGGGTCAAACGTCCTCTCCTCTGTGAAGCTTCTCCATCCTCTCCCTCCTCCCAGATCCTTCACACGCCTCCTTAGACCACCATGATCTCTCCAACCTCCCTGAACACCCTGAGGGTAGAAGCAGTTTGTCTTTTGTCTTTGAACCTGAAAGAGCACATAGAAATTTGATGATTAGGGAAAGAATAAATGAATGAATGAGCTGTAGCCTCCTCTGGGGGATCTCGAGAACACAGGACAACACGGGCCTGGGTGGAAGGTCCAAATCACCGTCACCTCCCCCTTCTTAGAGCCGTGGGTTTTCACACAATTTGGGGACTGGGATTGGGATTTGCTACACCGCCACAAAAATCATGCTATTGAACTTTATGTCCTATATATACACACTTATTTATGCTTTATATGAGATACGTATACAATCTGAGATTTATTTGGCCCGTGGTAAGCATTGATAACTTTTCATTTAATACAAACACGCCAGTGAAAGTTAAGACACATTCTTGAATAGAAATATCAGTACATCTTCTGTGTTACAATTGTGGGAGAACGCATAATGGAATTGGGTTTTAATATTCTGGATGTTTATTTGAAATAGGAATGCGAGTTCCATCCAACCTCGCCATCTAGAGTTCTACTAATAGTAACCACTGTTCACTAGACGCCTGCCATGTACCTGGCATTATATTTTGGTCCCTGGATCCTTCCTCTCGGTAATTCAGGGGGTTTTTCATTATTATCTTATTTTTAATCGAGGAAACTACGACAGCTTTAATAAGCAGCTGATGTTTATTACTTGACCCTATTCCATGCCAGGCACTGTCTCAGTGCTCTACATGTATTAATCATTTAATTCTTTTGCCACCCCTATAAAATAAGTACAATTATGTCCCCCCATTTTGTAGCATGGGAGACTGAACCCCAGAGTGGTAAATAACCCATGTGTAGGTCTAAGGGCAAGCAGGTGGTGGATCAACAACTCAGACACAGGCTGGGTGGGAAGCCTCACAGCGCCGAGCTCACTCTGGGAACTGAGCTGGAGGAGGTTTATATAGTATTAGCCTGTGTTTCCACGTCCAGGACGCAGAAGAGTGAAGCCTCTAACCCCGGCTAGGGCCCAGGTTAACAAAGGAACCCCGCTCTATACATTGCAAAGGGAATCAAAGCCCCCTTGGGCTAGCCTCCGCTTTGAAGCCAACTAGCTGGGATCCGGGAAAGCAGTTTTGTCTTTCTGTTCTTCCATCTGGTTGGCCCCAGCCCGCTGTTATCCTGGGAGCAGCGCGATTTTGTGCCCCCACAGCCGGGCTGTAGTGACCAGCTGTGGGCTGAACACCAAGTACCTATTCCCCAAAACAGCTGAACTGTAGAAATCACAGATGCTTTCACATCTAAGTTGCCATGACTGTCCTCTTCCTGGCAGCCCACAGGGTTCCTGGAGCAGGAGAAAGGGGAGCCGGTCAGGTGTGGGGGTCGGTGACGCGGTGGACAGGCCCTGGTCTAGGTTACATTCTCATCTGGACATGTCTCCACTCTACGTTGTGTGCCTGTTGCCTGCTCTCCACCTGCATGTCACTCCAGCACCAAAGGATCCAGCAGGTGACCACCAAGTGACCACAGAGAGCTCTGTGCAGCTCCGGCCACAAAAGGAGTGAATGTGGCTTAAGGTTTCTCCCCCTCCCTAAGTTTGCTGTCCCCACAGCTCCCCTCCTGGGAATCGGGGACAGAATAGAACTCGTCGACTCCCAGCTACCTTCACATGGGAGCAACGCATCTGTGCAGCTGCTGAGGCAACAGTCAGAATGAGGACGCGCCCAGTCGTGTGGCTGAGAGCTGCGAGAGCTCTCTGAAGGGCCATCACAGGGAGCGGTCACACCAGGTCCCAGCGAGGGCGTCCAGAGGCACGTGTGTGTGTGAGAACACAGCTTCTCCACTCTTGCTATGTTTTCAATGTGCAGGAACGCCCATTAGCATGACACCCCCGGTTCCTCTCTGCCCATTTGCTGGGCACATGGTGAGTCGGGGGTCAAAAACTGGCATCTTCCTTGTCTTTCTTCTTGATAGCAAGTCCTCCCTGGGAAGCACTTGTCTCCGTCCCCCTCGGCCCTGGGGGAAGGCTGGCAGAGGAGGTGCTCAGCTGGGGAGGCCTGCATCTGTCCAGGACTGCTGTACCTGACCAGGTAAGTAGTTCATTCTGGAATTCAAGATCCGAGAGCCCCCTTGATCAAAGATGTAAGCTACATGATGTCCTCTCTAGGGCTGATCTCCAATTTGTCTTATTGTCTTACTTTCTGATTGGATCAGCACTCGGGTAGAGAGGCAACGGTCTTACTTTTCAGTCCCCCTCACACCCGACGGCAGATCTGATCTCCTCTGAGGATGGAGTCCCTGGCACTCACACTGTCCCGCTGTGGACACGGTACTGCCTGGTGCTCAGGACCAGAGGGAGCCCACAAGGAGAGCCGCTTGGTGTTGGGCAGAAGGCTTCAGAAGACCAGTGGCCATTGTTTTCATTCCTGATTCCTAAATATTAATTCTCTCTTGTGTATAAGCCTGTTTTAAACAACATTTTTAAAAAGATACCATTTTGATTCAGCTTGCTTTTGCTTGTATTTTGTGGGGACAAAGCAACAGAGTCCCATACACATTTGGTGAACTTGGAATTACAGGAATGACCTGGGTGCCAGGGGTCACATCTGACCTTTGTTACTCCCCAGCTCTAACACCTTGGACAGGGACTTAGGTGCCCTCACAGGTCAAGAGTGAGGGTGAAGGGGGTAGTTCTCTACCTTCTGCAGAGCACAACAGATATGCAGCCTTAGTCTTATGGTTATTACAGGTAAGAATTCCATAAGAAACCTTCTGCTGATGTACCTCATGGCATTTCCTTTGGTAAACTGGTCAATTCCTATATTACCAAGAGATTTTTGACCTGTTTAGACCTTTAAAAGGCAATAATTCATTAGTAATTAAGTAAGTTGATATATTGACCCTAAATAATTCATCACCGTCTTGTAAGTTACCTTGACGCCTTTGATGTGCTTCAGGTGAATGCATATATATTGCTGCTTTTGATCTATTTGACTTAAGAGAACTACATTTTCACATGATAAGTATTATGATTCAGAGTCCCATTGAGTTTCTTTATATTTTTCACTAAGTCAGTGGGATCAACCCAACTCCGTGTAGCATCATGATCCCAGTTATGGGATCCATGTTATGATGCTAAGGCACATGAGTCCAGGAGAGAAAAGCAAGACATGGTGGGAGATGGACAGGTGGGATCTAGTCATAGAGGGTCAGGCATACCATGTTCATCAAAACTCAATTCTCAGGAATCCAGAGACACATAAGAAAGGTACAAAATGTGTGCCATTGTGCTTGTCAAGTTGGGGAGGGGAAGGCATGTGCTGAGGCTCTTCTAGGATGCTGGCTTCTCACAGTAGCTACTGCATCTGGTCCTCCAAACCTTCAGGGAAGTCGAAATCATAATGTAAACTTACAAAAATGGAATGAGCCCAGAGAGATTAAGTAAATGGCCCTTGATCCCATAATTACTAAGAGTCAAGTCCAGGGTTCCAATACAGTATAGCCATGCTTTCTCATTCCACAGGGCACTATTGCAAATTCACCAGAATCAAAGGCTTCCTAACGGAGGGCAAGACAGTGAGAACAGGGATAATGGCCATCAGAAATGCTGGATTAATTATGCAGTACGTGAAGGGTCGAGCGGTTATTACACCCATCCTCAAGAGGCCAGTTCCAAGACCATAAACTCCAATGTATCTGCAGGATGAGCAAGCTGTCAATCTCAGTGGGACACTGCGACCATTGTAACTGCTTCTACTTTGGAAGCTGGAGTGGTTCACTATGGTCTCTTCAAGGTGTAAAATTCTATGCTTTTGTTACTTTAATTATGAAAGGTATTAAATTCCTTCAGCTAACACCAGGGCAGACATAGACTCAGCATCTGTAATTACTCTCCTACTGGGAGCTATGAGGTCTCTCATGTGGATTTGGTCCTTGTCTCTCTTCCTGGCACACCTGGTAGGCTCTTTCCATATGGCTCACTCTGTAGGGAACCTGTAGGGAAGGTAGACCAGACAAACCAGCACTGAACATGGATTCTATGTTCTGAGAGCAAACATACAAAGACTGATGTGTCTCCTCATAAGCCTCCTTATCTGAGACACACAGAGCACCCAGACTCATGTCCAGAAGTGAGATGGGGGAAGCAACAGTGACTGTCTTTCTCAAAGTCAGATGTACAGTACAGGGCATGGCTATCGCTGAATGAGGTGAGCCTGATCCACAAGCCCACACTCCTAATCACTGCCAATTCCTGCCTCCCTGTAGAAGATGCTCAGTGAATGTGGGCCCTCTCTTGGCCCCTGCTGAAACAGATGATTCTGTTCTGAGAGATTATTAAGGCAAATGGGAGGCCACCACATCAATATTACCATATTAGAATGTTTACTTCTAATAGGTAATTACTATTATAGGAAACCAGCTCAAAGCAAGTATGGCTTTCATTGGAATGATCATGGCAATAGTAGAAACCAAAACAAGAGTATTTGCATAAGATATTATAGTTTATCTAGAGCTTTTAAATCAACCATGTAAGGTATAGGTCATTATTAGCCTCATTCTATGGATGAGGAGGCAGAGGGGTGGATCTGTCAGACACAGTGTCAGGAATTGAGTTTCCTATGAAAAAGAAATTGTCAAAATTAATAGACCAGGAATAGCATGGAGGACATTAGGAGAAGGAAGGGAAAAATGAAGAGGGGGAAATCGGAGGGGGAGATCAACCATGAGAGACGATGGACTCTGAGAAACAAACTGAGGGTTCTAGAGGGGAGGGGGGTGGGAGGATGGGTTAGCCTGGTGATGGGCATTAAGGAGGGCATGTACTGCATGGAGCACTGGGTGTTATACGAAAACAATGGATCGTGGATCACCGCATCAAAAACTAATGATGTTTTGTATGGTGATTAACATAACATAATAAAATTAAATTAAAAAAATTAATAGACCAAAAATAAGCTGAACACATTTTAAGTAAAATTTGGATCACATCTCTGGCCATGTTGCAATCAAATACTGCTGTGCAGTTTTCTTACTTGCATTTGCCTCAGGTTCAAGATGAAGCTTTAAACGTATGGCCACCAACACGACTGCATTGACGTCTCACTGTGACATTTCTTAATCGAGGCTAGGGCATTTGACTTGTCGTCCAAGCTGGTCTGCATCTATCGACAGCTTCTTACGTGGTAGTACTCTGGCGAATGTGGTGAGCACCTTCTATGGGGTACAGAGCCCACCACGTATTTGTGATCCTTTCCTGCCTCTCCTGTAATAAAGGCAATTATTTCCAAGTGCTGTGGTGAGGAGCAACTAAGACAGGTCATGGAAGCAAGGTGCTTAGAAGAGCACCTGCTAAAGAATGGGCACCCAGCAAAGAACAGATCATCACACTCTGGGGACACACAAGAGGTGCGGGAGAGATGACAAGAGTCCTGAAGGGCAGGGAGGACGAGGCAGAGTGAGGATGATAATACCAGCGACCATCCTGTGCACAGGCTGCCTCATTTTTCTCTGATCTGAGGAGATCGAGGCGTAGAAAGAGGAAATTAGAGAAGGCCAGAACCCACTTCCCTGCAGTCTTCCCAACGCAGGTCACCCTCCGGCCTTTCTCTTTTCAGTATTGTACACAGAGCCTCCAAACGATGTGAAGGGGCCACTTTACCGCTGTGTTTATTAACAAGGACTCTGCAGACAGTAGATTCTTCAACTGAGGTGACTGCAGTTGATACATCACTCCAGTGCAGAAAACGCTGAACACTCCACATCGGAAAGCACTGGATCCATCTATCGAAACATTTCCAGCATTGGCACTTCCAGTTTCTGGTATTTTACTTCCATTTGTTCTTCATTAAAAGCAATTCCCCAAACTGTGCACAATGTTCAGCAATTTTGTTAGCAGTTGGCAAATTGGATTCTTAATATTTAATCTAATTGAGAACAACATTACACAACTCACACTGAACAAGCAATTTAGTTGTCAGATCATCATAAAAGCCCAAACACCTTTCTGATGAATGTAGTTTTACAGTCTAGCTGGAGGAAGGCTCGGATTTAAAGAAAAAAAATACTCTTCTCCAACTCTATCATCTATATTCATGTCTCTTAAAAATCACCAGTCACTACGTGTGATTCTTTAAAAATGAGAGATGGTGCGTTGTGTGAAATGAGCATCTGGTCCATCATTGGGGTCAAACTGAACTCAAACACTAGCTTTGCAAATCGTAAGCTCGTCAGCGCTGCACCCATGTACACGCCAAGTCTCTCTATTAAAACAATTTTGGAATGTGATACCATCTATAAGATTGTTGAGAGGATCGGTTCTATGACAAATAAAATGCCTGGTAGAGATTAACTGCATTATTTGGTTACTTCATAAATAGTAGATACAATGAATAAAATAATATTCTTATCATGATGGTTAATTCTATTATTTTTATTAATCCCATTATAGTGTTACAGAGCGTCATCTTGGTTTTCCTCATTAGCAGATCACACTCAGGAGCTATAGGAGGTGGGCAGATGGAGCAACAAATGAGGGAGGTTACGTTCTGTGTGTTGTTTTCATTTTCATGTAATTCGCTTTTGTTTTAAGTAATGTCTTCAAATCTTTAAGACTTGGCTTTTGGATCTGGCAGAAACATCTTTTGGGGATAGGATTTTAGCTTGTTGAGGATACAATATTGAGGGAGTTTATCTTGCTGGCAAGCTGCTGCTTGTGGATTTAAGCAAGAGAAGGGCAGGTGCAAGAAGAGAAAAGAAACGGGAGAACAGTTAGCAGACTGTCCAGAACCGTAAGGGCCGTGGGCTCACTGAGGAGCAGAGAGAAGGCAGCAGGCTCCACCGGGCTGGGGCCCACTTAGAACAGGAGGGGCTGATGGACGTGAGCGCCCCATCCACCCTGGATGTTGCAGCCAGAAGTCAGCCCCCAACCCTACCCAGAGACTCTGCTTGTGGCCCCCACTCCCTTACAGAAGCCCCTGCTCCAGAGACCAAAGCCGGCCACCCTCCCTGTGGCTTCACCTGGCCCGGCCTTCACTGCCCAACACCAGCCTGCTCTGACCCTGAACCTGGCCTCCCATCCCAGGCTGCCTGCCTCCAGGCTCGGAGCCTTCACCTCCCCACACCCGTGTCCCAGATGGCTGGCCAGACCCCCCCGCCATCTCTCCCAGTCAACGAGACGCCCTCCCTTTTGGGAGCTACTCTGTAATTTCCTCGACTCAGATGCTGCTGCTAGGAATACTTCTACTCTGAGGCAGAAAAACCTCTTTCAAGAAGAGTTCGGGATGTTTTTGAGCCTGAGTATGGTAAGTGTCACTACAACCAGCAATATTCTGGAATTAAGTAGAATGCAGGAAATGCTACCATGGTGCCCAAGCCACTCATGTCCGCATTTACTCAAGAGTCATTTAGTGGCTGTTGTTTCTGGGGCAGGCTAGGGAATAGAAGGATTATTGGCACGTGATTTCTGGGTGCAAGGCCCGTGTGGTCGGGTGTGTGCGGCAGAGATGGATGGTTTGGGTACCGCTCGGTAAGCACCAGGATCAAGTTTACACACAAGGCCGTGTGGCACAAGGTAAAGCATGTGCACCCATCCTGGGGCAGTCAGGGAATGGCCATCTTATTACTTAAAAGAAATCAGTGGTTAAAGTAGGAGGCGGAACATTCCATATGTGAAGGTCAACCTTTGGCAGAAGCAAAAATAAAATCGAGATGATGTCGGCAGAGTGTACGTGCAGGGACGACCCATGAAGAGGGGTTTAGGTTTTGAGGCCAGAGGCAGCACCAAGACCTCTCTTCGTTGTCACGAGGATGATTTTCAGGTTCACCAGCTCATGGGAGCCAAGGGGAGACAGTGAGGAGGGAAGAGAATCAAAAGAAAGCAGGTAAGTCTTGAAGCTGTGTGTTGCGGGAAGTGTCCGCACAGGAAGTGGAAGAGGGACAAGGAGAGGTGTGAAAACGAAGATAACGAAGATACTTTACCAACAGATCTGCGGGAGCCCGTCTCTGGCATCGGTGTGCAAGAGAGGAAGGGGCCCAGGATGACTCTGAGGTTCCTGGACACTCACTCAAATAAGCAACACCGAGCACAGGCCCGGGTCCCAGGAACAGGGCCCCAGATGAGGAGATGCAGTGTCTGAGATGAAATCTCCGGAGCCCCATCCCTGGGGTTGGCAGCCCAGCGCCATCATTCACAACCTTCCTGACCTTGGGCCAACTGCTCTCCGCAGGCCTCAGTTTCCTTATCTGTAAAATAGGGGAAATACTACTAGCTCCTTCACAGGGGGCGAGTGAAGAGTAAATCCGAGAATATGCACACAGCCTTAAAACGGGCTGGAAAAGAGTAAGAACTCTGCAAAGTTTGGCAAATATCATTCTATTAATTAACTGCAAGCACAGAGTGTGGCCTGAATATGAGCCATGGAACCACAGCCCTTATGTCTCTGTGAATTCACTGCCGGCATCACTGGAGACAGCTGGGAGGTAGCACACTGAACACTTGTATTGGGAGGCTTCAATCCAGCACCCGAAGATTACCACAGGGACAAGCCTTGGCAGGTTACATCCACCCTCGGGGCCCCAGGCTCCCCTTCTATGAGAGGGGTTAACCCATCCCGGGGCTGTGATGATATTCAATGGAATACCAGGGCCAAAGGGCTTTGGGACAGAGAGCACAGTGGAACTCAGAGATCGTGTTCCCAGTACTCGCCACAGCGGTGCTGACTCTCAAAAAGTGCAGGTCAGGCATCCTGGGAGGTGTGCATGGGCTGTGCACGCTCCCCGCCCTGCCTCCACCCTGGAAGTCTCACATCCCAGAGGCAACGCTGAGCAAAGTTTAGAGTATTCCCTGAAGCCGCAAGCAGACTTTCCAGCAGCCATGAGCAAGCATCGGCTTCGTCAAAGTTCCCCTGGGAAAGTGAATGAGATCAACACGGAACAGGATTCTTTGCTACCCAGAGAAGGCAGCCAGTGAAGCAGAGAGCATGGCAGAAGTCAGCGAGGGATGAGATTCGTCTCCAATAAATCCTGGAGCAGACGACTGCCACCGTGGAAGGGACAGCCGGCACAGCCCGGCGCCTGCAGACACGCAGCCCATCTATATCCACAGTGGTCTGAAGACAAGATTCCAGGAGGGCTGCATTGTTGAGTCTACTTTAGGAATAGGAGGTCCGGGGTGAGTGCACGTAGGGAGCTGCTGGTCGCCAATAAAACTGTAAGTGACGCCAACAAAACTGGCTATGAACTGTCAATACGATTTACGGCAACTCGGGGAGGGGGGCGGTGTTCAATAAAAGAGGGCGTATCTCCTGCTCTCAGGGATCGGACTTTGATTATACCTTACGAACACTCATGCATCTGGTATTTCCCGAGTGCAGGCGCTCGCCCACTCAAGGAGGACCACCTCCTGAAGGAAGCCACAGTCTGCCCTGGAGCCTTGGGTCTAGCAAGGAAGACAGACAATGGTGTCCAATGGGGTGGGCAGTGCACCACGTGGGCGTGAGAGCCCTGAGCCAGTCTGGGTGGTCAGGCAGAGCCTCCTGGGGAAAGGAATATTCATTCTGGATCCTGAAAGATGGGCCAGGGGAAAACTGAAAAAACAAAACAAAACTCTCATGTTCTGCCTTTCTCGCTCAGGGGAGGAATAGATGTGGTCACTCCGCTGTTTATGTTTGTGAACAAGATGGCACTTGGAAGCTGTCACTGCTTCTGAGTGAGCTGACCGGCTGGTGATGGAGGAGATGCTGGGGAGGAAGAATCAGCTCACCAAAGTCTGATTTACCCACAGCAACCTTTGTCCTGGTGGACACTGCAAGAAGTGTGTTCACGTAGCATAAACTATGTCTTTGGAAGAGAGCCACAAGGCTCACCATTTTGTAAGGGGGGAAACTGAGGCCTGAGACCCCATAACCAGTGGGTTGCAGAGTTTACTCAGGCCCTCAGCTATGGAGTCTACCAAACTTCTTCACTTACTAGCGGTGTGAATTTGGGCAAATAACACAACCTCTGTGCCTGTTTGCTGATGATACCATTGTTACAGCCGTGGTGGCCTTGCCGTCGTTGTAAGGGTTCATGAGATCATCAACACAAGCATTGGCTGTCACGAACATCATCATCAAAATCGCCATCGCCCTTTGGCACCTGGCAAGCATGCCACTTACGTCGAGTTTGGAAAGTATTTCTGCAATCTACATTTAAACAAGTGGTAACTATGTGGAAATGTGCTTTCTGGCTGGAATTATCCATATATCTCTGGATATTCATATCTAGACAACAACATGGTATAGTTGGAAGAGCTTTCAGAAAACTTAAGTGTTGGAAGAACTGATTTTGGAATCTCAATAACCTCCTCCATAAGATGGGGAAAAAATCAGCCTTGCTGCTGCCCTTCCTCACCTGGTTACTCATCTGTTCCCTCATCACCCTACTTTCCAGAGAAATAAGGAGTGAGCGCACTCCCATGTTCAAGGCACTGGCTACAGGGTGTTCAAGAAAGACACGGTCCCTTCCTCGGAGCTTTGGTAGAGATGGGGACAGATTGGGGATGAGATAAGGTATAGAATGTTACTGTGAAAGAGCCATGGGAAGAAGACAGGAAACGTAAGGGTTTCTTCTGGGCAGGCTTTTAAGTTGAGAGAATTCTTGTTTCTATAACAAAAACAATCTCTCTCTTCTAAGCAACAGCAGGACTCTCAGTGGAAGGCATATTTAACCTACATCCCTTCATACAAAGGATAATTGATAGACTCTAATGGATGCAAATTTCGTGTTTATGGAAACATGATAACTGAGATTACTCCCAACGATGTGAGCAATGAGACTTTGGCAGAAAACAAAAACTAAATCTATGCAAATGTAGCTTTTGAGTTAACCAAAAACCTTTTGTGTACATGAGCAAAACCAGGAATAATGCTACTTCTATGACTTCTAATTGTAGCTGTGCTAAAAATAGGAAAATAAAAACAAGAGAAGGAAAACAGGAGACAAAGCGCTACCACTTCTTCAACATTCACCACACGCTGTCACTGCAAATACATTAAACGTGAGAACAATGCGTGGGGCTTAGCACTGTGTTCTGTTGCTAACTACTAAGTAATTTAGTGCAACCCACAAAATGCACAGAGCAATCACTTCAGAATTACATGGAAGTAGGCCAGAATTTGAGTTCAAATAACTGCCCTTGGGAAAGACGCCTAACCTTACAGATCCTTACTTTGTCCACCTGGAGAATGGGCCCCACGCTTAGAAATGTTGGCGGATGGTGGAAGACTCAGAAGAGACGATGTTTGCAGAAACTGAGCACTGTGTACAACATAGTGCCTCCAGATGTGTGCTACGGTCACTTAGTCTACACTCAACAGACCCTGTTCAATGACCTGTCTCCCCTGAACACACACACACACACACACACACACACACACACACCATGTATGATGAGAATGGTTCCCCATCAGCCTAAGCAACACAGAAACAGCTTACCTGGCATTGGCAATATGCCCCTCAAGAAAATTAAATTGAACCAAACAAGCAAATAAAACCATTTCTAAGATCCCAACGATAAACATAAGTTGAAATGAGTTGAACACATTGCAGGTGATGATAAATATCATGTGCTACTTTCTGGGCAGAGCCAACACACGTTACATGGGCAAACGCCATTAATAATCACACAGCTGAACACCAGCAATTTGGTCTCCATGGGAACAGAAGGTAATATCACACCACTGTTCTTTGATGGATCTTTTATTATTTCAGTATTTGAAAAGCGATTTTTCAAGATGATAGAAACTATCAAACACATTCAATTATGCATCACATTGGAGATACAGTGTGGGGTCTGGAATAGTCCTTTGTCCTGCTCATTTTTCAGGAAGAAAAGAGGACATTGATGGGGAGAACAGGCTGATATTTTGGAGAAGGGATCACAATAGCCAGTCCTCCTGTGGTCCCTAGAATTGCCAAGCCCAGAACCTGCCTCTGGAAGCTTTCATCCCAGAGGACTGACTTCCTGCCTTCAGTCATTTTACAAAAGCCTACTGGGAACCAGTGAATGCCCAGAGCCCTAGTCAACTCAGGGAGAGTGCTCAGCAATCATGTAGTAAAGCACATCAAATCTGGTTAAATATTTGAGATGGAGACTAAGAAAATATCAAAAGAGCAGTTTAAAGTAACTTGGGAAAGGCCATACCTTCCCTAATTCATCAAAAACAGAAGGAGTCACCCTTGGATTTTCTCCTTCATCTAGACCTATTTATTCTCCGATAAAATGCCCCCCCCCTTCCTGCTTTCATTCCCTGGGTTGAGTTCCAGCCTGAATTGCTGTAAGTGCCACCTGCCTGTTCTGTTCCCTTCCTCTAGGAGCTACCTGGGTGAGAGACGTGGGCACCCTTGTGCTAGGGATTAGCAGTTACCAGAAACCACAGACAGTGTAACAGCTCATGGGAGGCTGGCCTGTGCCTCACACTATCTTACATGTTTTAATATATTAACTCATTTACTTTTCACCCCAAATCTGTGAGTTTTCCACACAATAATATTTTTTTTTTGTATCTTACAGATGAGTTTGCCTCAGATATAGAAAGAATAAGCAACTTGCCTAGAATCACACACACCCTCACACACCTGCTCATGCACAAGCAGCAGCAGAGTCCAGAACAGAACGTAGCAACGTGGCCCCAGGGTTCATGGTGGATATTGCAGGCACTCCAGCAGGTCTATGTTTGGGTTACCCAAAGATGACAAGAACCTCCTGGCTCATGGTTGGATCATCATTCTAGCCTGGAATCCAGACACAACCCGCTGTTTCCTCCAGACCCGGGTTCCTTCTAAAGGCAGTTCAAACATGACTCCGGTCATAGCTGCAGGGCTGTTCCGTGCTCTGGCTCAGCCTGGAAAGGCCCTGCTGTGCTCAGCTGCTAGTAAGAAGCAAATAGCCTTGTTGTGGAGACTGGAGTCTCTGAAGCCTAGGTTCGTATTCTAGATGCTGCCCGCTGGCTGGTTCCATGAGCTTTCTGCACTTTCCTTTCCTCATTTTAAAAGTGACACAAATGATAAGCTGGCTCAGAGGCTGTCATTATAATTAAATGAGTAAATCAATGTAAAGAGCTTAGAAATGTATTTGGCACATCAATGACAATAATGATGGTGGCGTGGTAGTGGTGAGGATAAAAGGAAGCCATGTGTATAGACCTCTACCCCACAAAAGACTTCCAAGAAAATTAGTCTTCAAGCCCTCTACTCAAATAGCTCGTGTAGATTTCAGCTCCTGATTTACAAGGAAACAGAAAATAGGGTAACAGCAACAACAGTATCTGCACCTACATCCATGTTTAAAGATGCTGCCAAAAGGGGGGCTGGAAGGAGGGGCGATTGCTTGAGCCAACAATGAGTAACAGAGATCAAGGTACACTCTCATTTGTAAAACTAAAAATCCACATAAAACATGAAGTAACGGTTTTCAGACATTGGCCATCAGGCTGCGTAGACTACAATTGAAGAGTCCTACTACTGTCCTCACATCCTGCCTGCAGGAATTTTCCAGGACATGACACAAGAAGGTGGAGCTTATGCAAATCCTGGAAGCCTCCTTGAGTCAAGGAGATGGGGCCGAGAATTCAGGAGACCAAGGGCCCAGAGATCACAAGACAGAGCACTAGGGATGACAGCAGAGGAAACAGCTCCCAGAGCTGATACACAATTGGCAATGATGGGTACATCCACAGACCAGAGTGGGGGACCTCACAATCCACGGGATGATGGGCAGAGCTCAGAGGGGCACTATCTCAGCAGCTGGATAAAATTAGCCCTAGAGGAAAGACTTCCCTCGTACCCCCTAGCAAACCTTAAAAGGAAGCCCCGGAAGGATCAAACTGATTCCAAATAACTTAAATGCATCCCACAACAAAGCTCTCTGTGTGTATATATATTGATATACGTGTATTTGTTTTTATATGTATTTGTTATTATAAATACATGTTTATATTTTTATATTATTTATATAATGAAAATGAAAAGGTAAACACAATGCCTGACATTGAATCAAAAATTACCAGGCATACAAAGAGCCAGGAAAATACAAGACATAATGAGGAGAAAAGTCAAACAGTAGAAACTAAAGCAAAAATGACACAGATGACAGAGAAGCTCTCAGGAAGGGAGTTACAGCAAGGAAAAGGAGGGGAGGTAGTGAGGGGAGGTGGAGGTGTGGGGGAGAGGTAGGAGGAGATGGGGAGGGAGCTGAGAAGGAGGCAGAAGCAGAGAGAAAAGGGGGTCAGAAGAGGAAACCAACTAAGCAGGGAGAGAGATGAGGACAGAGAGATGGGAGAGATGCCTGGCAAGATGGCAGGACAGAGTTAGGGACAGGACCAGGAAGTGATAAGAAAGGATGTAAATGTGATAACAGAAAGGGTGGAATAGCATTGTTTGCTCTGCTTCTTTAGAACTCTGACCACGACAATAACTTATGTCTTACTGATATAATTAGGTATTTAATATATCCCTCAGAGGAGCCACGCCAGTGCCCCACTTGTCTGTGAGGCCAGGACAGCATGTGTCTTACTCACTGCAGTTTTAACACAGTCCCAGAATATACTGAGATGGCCGAGTTGTTGAATATGTTAAAAAAGAACGGGGACAGGGGTGCCTGAGTGGCTCAGTTGTTGAGCGTCTCCCTTCGGCTCAGGTCATGATCCTAGGGTCCTGGGTTAGAGCCCCGCATTGGGCTCCCTACTCTGCGGGAAGTCTGCTTCTCTCTCTCCCCCCCCCCCCCCCCCGCCCCGCCCCGCCTGTGTTCCCTCTCTCGCTGTGTCTCTGTCAAATAAATAAAATCTTTAAAAAAAAAAAAGAAGAATGGGGACAAGTATTACTATTACTTTACTGACCAGGGGAGACTAAGTCTTGAAGGTTCACTGAAGTACTCAAGGACAAAAGCTAGTCATGACAGAGTCCAATTTAAATATGGATTTCTTGGGGGGCGGAGCAAGATGGCGGAGGAATAGGAGACCTGGATTTCGTCTCCTCTCAGGAATTCAGCTGGATAAGGGTCAAACCATTCTGAACACCTACAAACTCAACAGGAGATCGAAGAAAAGAAGAGCAACAACTCTCTCATCAGAAAAGCGACCACTTTCTGGAAGGTAGGACGTGCGGAGAAGTGAATCCGAGGCAATATTCGGGAGGATAGACTGCGGGGGAGGGGGCATCCATCAGCCGCTACTGGCAAGTGATAGAGCCGCGGAGCACAAAATCGGAACTTTTAAAAGTCTGCTCCACTGAGGGACGTCACTCTGGTGGCTAAGGGGGGGTGGAACCCTCCGGGACAGTGTGGTCTCAGGACCCTGGGGGTCACAGAAAGACCGGGGGTGCCTGAGTGTGGCAGAGCTCCCAGGTATCGGAGCAGGGAAGCCGGCTGCAGAGGCGGAGCCCAGGTGCGGGCTCTCAGCTCGGGGTGGCCATAAACCGTGATCCGCGGCACAGTCGGGCCCCTGCTCCTCCAGCAGGGACCCAACAAGCGGCAGATCCGGGGAGACTCACCTTCCTCCCCCGGGAGGAGCCGCGCGGGAGTGCGCCGCAGGGATCTGCTGGGTTTGGAGACTCCACCCGGGGTCGGGTGCCAGAGATAGAAACGCGCGGTCACAGGCCGGGTGAGCACAGAGTGCGGCCGGAGACCGGGGAGACGGGAGTGACTGACGGCTTTTCTCTGGGGGCTCACTGAGAAGCGGGACCCCGAGTTCTCGGCTCCTCCGCGGCGGAGATTGGGAGACCGCCATTTTCACTCTCCGCCTCCAAAGCTGTAGGGAAAGCTCGCAGGGAACAAAAGCCCCGGAGAGCAAACCTGAGCAGATTACTTAGCCGGGAGGGGGCAAGGGCGGGGCAATTCCGCCTCCGGCAGAGACATTTGGAAACCACGGCAACAGGCCCCTCCCCAGAAGATCAGCGAGAACAGCCAGCCAAGACCAAGTTTACTGATCAATGAGAATGGCAGAACTCTAGCTATAGGGGAATACTGCACATAGAATTCATGGCTTTTTTACCATGATTCTGTAGTCTTTCAAAGTTAATTTTTTTTAACTGTCTTTTTTTTTCTTTTTGAATTTTTCTTTTTCCCTTTTTCAACCAACATCTTATCAATCCGTTTTTTTAAAAAAAAAATTTTTATTGTTCATTTTTAGAGTCATATTCTATCCCTTCATAGTAGTTACCCGTATTTTTGGCTTATATATATAAGTTGTTCTCTCTTTAAAATTTTGAGAGAGTTTCTTCTAACAGATCAAAATATACCCTAAATCTCTAGTATATGGTGTTTTCTATTCCCCTGCCTGATCACATCCTCTCCCTTTTTTTTTTTTAATCCTCTTCTTTCTTTTTTCAAACAACTTCTTATCAATTCCTTTTATAAAATTTTTTATAATTTCCATCTTTACAGTCATATTCCATCCCTTCATCATATCAACCCTTATTTTTGTACATATATAAGTTTTTCTTTCTTTAAAATTTTGGGAGGCACTTTCTTCTAAAAGACCAAAATACACCCCAAATCTAGTGTGTGGCACTGATCTATATACCAGCCTGATCATATTTGATCACATTCTGGTTTTTTTGTTGTTGTTGTTTTGTTTTGTTTGTTTTTGTTTTTATCTTTTTCTTTTTCTTTTTTTTCTTTTTCTTTTTTCTCTCTTTCCCTTTCTTTTCCCACTGCTTCAGGTTTTTTCTGATTTGTTTAGAGTATATTTACTGGGGACGTTGTTACTCTGCTAGCATTTTGTTCTCTCATTAATCTATTCTCCTCTGCACAAAATGACAAGACGGAAAAAATCACCTCAACAAAAAGAACAAGAGGTAGTACCGACTGCCAGGGACCTACTCAATACGGACATTAGTACGATGTCAGATCTAGAGTTCAGAATCATCACTTTAAAGATACTAGCTGGGCTTGAAAAAAATATGGAAGTTATTAGAGAAACCCTTTCTGGAGAAGTAAAAGAACTAAAATCCAACCGAGTAGAAATCAAAAAGGCTATTAATGAGGTGCAATCAAAAATGGGGGCGCTAACTGCTAGAATAAATGAGGCAGAAGAGAGAATCAGTAATATAGAAGATGAAATGATGGAAAATAAAGAAGCTGAGAAAAAGAGAGATAAACAACTACTGGATCATGAGGGCAGAATTCGAGAGATAAGCGATACCATAAGACGAAACAACATTAGAATAATTGGGATCCCAGAAGAAGAAGAAAGAGAGAGAGGGGCAGAAGGTATAATGGAGCAAATTATAGCAGAGAACTTCCCTAATTTGGGGAAGGAAACAGGCATGAAAATCCAGGAAGCACAGAGAACCCCTCTCAAAATCAATAAAAATAGGTCAACACCCCGACATCTAATAGTAAAACTTACGAGTCTCAGAGACAAAGAGAAAATCCTGAAAGCAGCTCGGGAGAAGAGATATGTAACCTACAAGGGTAGAAACATTAGATTGGCAACAGACCTATCCACAGAGACCTGGCAGGCCAGAAAGGACTGGCAGGATATATTCAGAGCCTAAATGAGAAAAATATGCAGCCAAGAATACTATATCCAGCTAGGCTGTCATTGAAAATTGAAGGAGAGATAAAAAGCTTCAAGGACAAACAAAAACTAAAGGAATTTGCAAACACAAAACCAGCCCTACAGGAAATCTTGAAAGGGGTCCTCTAAGCAAAGAGAGAGGCTAAAAGCAACATAGACCAGAAAGGAACACAGACAATATACGGTAACAGTCACCTTACAGGCAATACAATGGCACTAAATCCCTATCTTTCAATAGTTACCCTGAATGTAAATGGGCTCAATGCCCCAATCAAAAGACACAGGCTATCAGACTGGATTAAAAAACAAGACCCATCGATATGCTGTCTGCAAGAGACTCATTTTCGACCCAAAGACAACCCCAGATTGAAAGTGAGGGGGTGGAAAACCATTTACCATGCTAATGGACACCAAAAGAAAGCTGGGGTGGCAATCCTTATATCAGACAAATTAGATTTTAAACCAAAGACTGTAATAAGAGATGAGGAAGGACACTATATCATACTTAAAGGATCTATCCAACAAGAAGATCTAACAATTGTAAATATCTATGCCCCTAACATGGGAGCAGCCAATTATATAAGCCAATTAATAACAAAAGCAAAGAAACACATCGACAACAATACAATAATAGTGGGGGACTTTAACACCCCCCTCACTGAAATGGACAGATCGTCTAAGCAAAAGATCAACAAGGAAATAAAGACTTTAAATGACACACTGGACCAAATGGACTTTACAGACATATTCAGAACATTCCACCCCAAAGAAACGGAATACACATTCTTCTCTAGTGCCCATGGAACATTCCCCAGAATAGATCACATACTAGGTCATAAATCAGGTCTCAACGGGTACCAAGAGATTGGAATCATTCCCTGCCTATTTTCAGACCACAGTGCTTTGAAACTAGAGCTCAATCACAAGACAAAAGTCAGAAAGAACTCAAATACATGGAGGCTAAAGAGCATCCTACTGAAGAACGAATGGGTCAACCAGGAAATTAAAGAAGAATTAAAAAAATACATGGAAACCAATGAAAATGAAAACACAACTATTCAAAATCTTTGGGATGCAGCAAAGGCAGTCCTAAGAGGAAAGTATATAGCAATACAAGCCTTTCTCAAGAAGCAAGAAAGGTCTCAAGTACACAACCTAACCCTACACCTAAAGGAGCTGGAGAAAGAACAGCAAATAAAGCCTAAACCCAGCAGGAGAAGAGAAATAATAAAGATCAGAGCAGAAATCAATGAAATAGAAACTAAAAGAACAGTAGAACAGATCAACGAAACTAGGAGCTGGTTCTTTGAAAGAATTAACAAGATTGATAAACCCCAGGCCAGACTTATCAAAAAGAGAAGAGAAATGACCCAAATCAACAAAATCATGAATGAAAGAGGAGAGATCACAACCAACACCAAAGAAATACAAACAATTATAAGAACATATTATGAGCAACTCTATGCCAGCAAATTAAATAACCTGGAAGATATGGATGCATTCCTAGAGATGTACCAACTACCAAAACTGAACCAGGATGAAATAGAAAACCTGAACAGACCTATAACCACTAAGGAAATTGAAGGAGTCATCAAAAATCTCCCAAAAAACAAAAGCCCAGGGCCAGATGGCTTCCCAGGGGAATTCTACCAAACATTTCAAGAAGAATTAATACCTATTCTTCTGAAACTGTTCCAAAAAATAGAAATGGAAGGAAAACTTCCAAACTCATTTTATGAGGCCACCATTACCTTGATCCCAAAACCAGACAAAGACCCCATCAAAAAGGAGAATTACAGACCAATATCCCTGATGAACATGGATGCAAAAATTCTCACCAAAATACTAGCCAATAGGATCCAACAGTACATTAAAAGGATTATTCACCACGACCAAGTGGGATTTATCCCTGGGCTGCAAGGTTGGTTCAACATCCGCAAATCAATGTGATACAATACATTAACAAAAGAAAGAACAAGAATCATATGATCCTCTCAATAGATGCAGAAAAAGCATTTGACAAAGTACAGCATCCTTTCTTGATCAAAACTCTTCAGAATATAGGGATAGAGGGTACATACCTCAATATCATAAAAGCCATCTATGAAAAACCTACATTGAATATCATTCTCAATGGGGAAAAACTGAGAGCTTTCCCCCTAAGGTCAGGAACACGGCAGGGATGTCCACTATCACCACTGCTATTCAACATAGTATTGGAAGTCCTAGCCACAGCAATCAGACAACAAAAAGAAATCAAAGGCATCCAAATTGGCAAGGAAGAAGTCAAACTCTCACTCTTTGCAGATGATATGATACTTTATGTGGAAAACCCAAAAGACTCCACCCCAAAACTGCTAGAACTCATACAGGAATTCAGTAAAGTGGCAGGATATAAAATCAATGCACAGAAGTCAGTGGCATTCCTATACACCAACAACAAGACAGAAGAAAGAGAAATTAAGGAGTCGATCCCATTTACAATTGCGCCCAAAACCATAAGATACCTAGGAATAAATCTAACCAAAGAGACAAAGGATCTGTACTCAGAAAACTATAAAATACTCATGAAAGAAATTGAGGAAGACACAAAGAAATGGAAAAATGTTCCATGCTCATGGATTGGAAGAACAAATATTGTGAAGATGTCAATGCTACCTAGAGCAATCTACACATTCAATGCAATCCCCATCAAAATACCATCCACTTTTTTCAAAGAAATGGAACAAATAATCCTAAAATGTGTATGGAACCAGAAAAGACCCCGCATAGCCAGAGGAATGTTGAAAAAGAAAAGCAAAGCCGGTGGCATCACAATTCCGGACTTCTAGCTCTATTACAAAGCTGTCATCATCAGGACAGCATGGTACTGGCACAAAAACAGACACATAGATCAATGGAACAGAATAGAGAGCCCAGAAATGGACCCTCAACTCTATGGTCAACTCATCTTTGACAAAGCAGGAAAGAATGTCCAATGGAACAAAGACAGTCTCTTCAACAAATGGTGTTGGGAAAATTGGATAGCCACATGCAGAAGAATGAAACTGGACCATTTCCTTACACCACACACAAAAATAGACTCCAAATGGTTGAAAGACCTCAATGTGAGACAGGAGTCCATCAAAATCCTAAAGGAGAACACAGGCAGCAACCTCTTCGACCTCAGCCGAAGCAACTTCTTCCTAGAAACATCACCAAAGGCAAGGGAGGCAAGGGCAAAAATGAACTACTGGGACTTCATCAAGATAAAAAGCTTTTGCAAAGCAAAGGAAACAGTCAACAAAACCAAAAGACAACCGACAGAATGGGAGAAGATATTTGCAAATGACATATCAGAAAAAGGGCTAGTATCCAAAATCTATAAAGAACTCATCAAACTCAACACCCAAAGAACAAAGAATCCAATCAAGAAATGGGCAGAAGACATGAACAGACATTTTTCCAAAGAAGACATCCAAATGGCCAACAGACACATGAAAAAGTGCTCAATATCGCTCGGCATCAGGGAAATCCAAATCAAAACCTCAAGGAGATACCACCTCACACCAGTCAGAATGGCTAAAATTAACAAGTCAGGAAATGACAGATGTTGGCGTGGATGCGGAGAAAGGGGAACCCTCCTACACTGTTGGTGGGAATGCAAGCTGGTGCAGCCACTCTGGAAAACTGTATGGAGGTTCCTCAAAAAGTTGAAAATAGAGCTACCATATGATCCAGCAATTGCACTACTGGGTATTTACCCCAAAGATACAAAAGTAGGGACCCGAAGGGGTATGTGCACCCCGATGTTTATAGCAGCAATGTCCACAATAGCCAAACTGTGGAAAGAGCCAAGATGTCCATCCACAGATGAATGGATAAAGAAGATGTGGTATATATCTACAATGGAATATTATGCAGCCATCAAAAGGAATGAGATCTTGCCATTTGCAATGACGTGGATGGAACTGGAGGGTATTATGCTGAGTGAAATAAGTCAAACAGAGAAAGACATGTATCATATGATCTCACTGATATGAGGAATTCTTAATCGCAGGAAACAAACTGAGGGTTGCTGGAGTGGGGGGTGGGGTGGGAAGGATGGGGTGACTGGGTGATAGACACTGGGGAGGGTATGTGCTCTGGTAAGCGCTGTGAATTGTGCAAGACTGTTGAATCTCAGATCTGTACCTCTGAAACAAATAATGCAATATATGTTAAGAAAAAAAAAAGAAGAAGAAGAAGGTAGCGGGAGGGGAAGAATGAAGCGGGGGAAATCGGAGGGGTAGACGAACCATGAGAGACGATGGACTCTGAAAAACAAACAGGGTTCTAGAGGGGAGGGGGGTGGGAGGATGGGCTAGCCTGGTGGTGGGTACTGAGGAGGGCACATTCTGCATGGAGCACTGGGTGTTATGCACAAACAACGAATCATGGAACACTTCATCTAAAACTAATGATGTAATGTATGGGGATTAACATAAGAATAAAAATAAATAAATAAATTAATTAATTAAAAAATATGGATTTCTTTGCTCCTGGTCCAGAGATTCCTTCGAGCCAGAAAATAAAATTATTCTTTTTGGTAACTCTTGCCAAGTTTTCACTCCTCAGTGAATAGTTATCCTCAAATTATAATTTGTATTTTCTCAGATGGAACAATTATGAGCACAAACAGGCTCAGGGAGCATTTCTGCTACATTTAGGAGAAAGAAATGTTCTGTACAAGCTGCAGGTGAGGGAAAGGCCACCAAAGGACAGTGCATGGCAGCATGGAGGCTGCTGTCCCAAAGAGAGGAGGTTCTTGGGGCACCTGGGTGGCTCAGTCAGTTGAGTATCTGCCTTTGGCTCAGGTCATGATCCCAGGATCCTGGGATCAAGTCCCACGTTGGACTCCCTGCTCAGTGGGGAGTCTGCTTCTCCTTCTCCCTCTGCCACCACACCCCAGCTCATGCTCTCTTTCTATCTCTCTCAAATAAGTAAAATCTTAAAAAGAGAAAGAGAGGGGCATCTGGGTGGCTCAGTCGTTAAGCGTCTGCCTTCGGCTCAGGTCATGGTCTCAGCGTCCTGGGTTCGAGCCCCACATCGGGCTCCCCGCTCAGCGGGAGGCCTGCTTCTCCCTCTCCCACTCCCCCTGCTTGTGTTCCCTCTCTCGCTGTGTCTCTCTCTGTCAAATAAATAAATAAAATCTTTAAAAAAAAAGAGAGAGAGAGAGAGAGAGAGGAGGCTCTTTACACTGTGGACTAGGTCCTTCCATATGCGGATTTCAAGGTTACACACATAGCACACAGGTGTTACACAGAGTCTGCCACACAGAGTTCTCCTCTGCCCCTTTCTATTTGTGTGACCTGAGGCAAGTAAGTTCCTCTCTCTGGGCCTCAGTTTCCTTGTGTCCAAAATGCAGGTGATGAGGTTTAGCTCAAAGGGTTATCATGGGCATTAAAAAAGATGAAGTGTAGAGAGGGCACCAACTGCCCTGTGACAATGGCTACTCACTTTGGGTCCATTTGTGGGACAACTGTTGTTCTGGAGGAACAGTTACTGCTCCCAACACCTGTGGTCTCGCAGCTCAAAGTCTAGCAAGAAATGGGTTAGAAAACAGATAATGCCAAGGAAATACAAAGTTTGCCATGGTAAGAGTAAGCAAGAAGTTATCTGGGGCCCAGAGGAGGGCCTCCTAACCCAGCCTGGGGCCAGGGGAGAGGGGAGGAATTGGGAGGCTTTTGGAAGAAAGGATGACTAAGAGAATATGCGGAAGTTTATATGGTGGAGTGTCTACTGCGTTCTTCACAGACACATTGCCGGGGATGTTCTGGAGCTCTGACTCCATATCAAGCGCCCTATGTGTGCATTATCTCTAAATCAGAGGTGATGAGCTCAAGGACTAGAGTGACAGATCCTGGGTTGGAACCCAAATGTGTCCAACTCCAAAGTCTGTATCCGGTTGGGCCATTCCAGGAGACCTCAACTGGAGGATGCATCAGAATCACCTGAGGAGACTTTTTTAAATACTGTGGTCTAAACCCCAACCTAGCAATGCTGAATCCCTGGGAGTAGAGCTCAGATGGGCATAATATTTTAAATGGCTTCCCAGGATATTCCGCTGTGCACTCCTGGTTTATAATTACTGCTGTCTCCCCAACTGCAGGGGGCCGCCCCAGGGAGAGGCTCTCTCTGCCCGTGGCCTGGTACCATGGTCAAGTTTGTCTACCACCACCGAGCTACTAAGAGGTACAAATTTGTTGGACTTCTGATGTCTATACCTATTTTCCATATACACTGAGAGCAGAGAAGCTGTGAAGCTTGACAGGTATATGCTGGCAATGGATAGACCTGGGTTTGACAAGGTAGGTCTGATAGGCGGAGCTGAACAATAGACACACCTGAGTCAGCTTACTGGGGGGTGTGGCACACAGGCCAGCCTTGAGGCTGTCTATCTCAATTTCTCCCTCTTCCTCTCAAAACTGCAAGCTGATCTTTAGTCCAGGGCAAGACCGGCAGAAGGAGGAAGGAGGGCAGAGGACAGTTAGGCCTACAAGTGGTGCCGGCATGGTGGGGAGAGGCCCTGATGACCCCCTGGTTCCCAAGACTCTCTCCAGCCGGTCGCCTGCAGCATCTGCCCTGCCTGGACCAGCGAACATCTTAGACCAAGGAGCGAGAAGCAGAGGCATATACATGGTCGCCTTTCTCTGGAGACCCACAGTTACAGTCAGGATAGGTCTGACAGCACCACACTAACAAACAGCCCTGAGCTCTCAGTGCATAACACTGCGGGAGCTGAGTCATCACCCACACAAAGGCCACTGTGGGTTAGCAGTGCTGTGGGCAGTTTTCCCGTAAGCGGGGATCCAGGGGCGTCCCAACTTGGGACACTCCCACCCTTTGACATGCACCCATCAAAGGTGCCACAGAATGAATAGATAGCCTGGGGCATCATGCAGAATATTTCTAAGGAACAATTCTCAAGTATTCCATGGGCTCAAACCCAGGTATACGGCCTTCAACTAACTGCCAGGGAGGCTTGGGAAAACATCTTCACATGTACACATTCAGAGAAATGAGGCTGATGAGGACACAGCCAGTTGGCCACCTCTGTGGTCCCGATCACCAACCCTGCTTCACTCTTCTCCCTCCACCTACAATACCCTCATGCAAGGGGGGAGGCCCTGGTCCCAGGCATTCACTGCCTCGTATTCCAGCTTGAGGATTTCTGGGTGGCGGAAGGTACAGTTGACATTGGGTCTGATATGGCGCTTATTATTCCAATGACCAAAGACCTAAGGATATTAATTAACTGGCCTTCACAACGGGCAATGGTGGAAACAAGAAGCAGTAACTGACGCGGACACTCCCCTGAGGGATAGAGAAGAGTGTGGGATACAGGGCAGATTGAGCTCTGTAGGTTTCTAGAGGAGGCACAAAATCCATGATGGAACTCCCTGGTCCATCCCCCTGGATCCACGCAACCCCCAGTCCCTGGGTCTGCCTTCCGGGAGGCTGGGGTGGCAGGGAGAGCATGGTCCCTGGGGGACACATGCTGCAAGGGGGGCCCAAGGGTTCAGATTAGCCCTGAATGGCCAAACAGTCTTGCAGTCCCAGCTTGTGGTTTCTTCAGCAACACAGTTTTCTTGAAAATTTAGTAGGCTGTCAATCTATTGGTTTCCAGTCTCTTCCCTGTGCTCTTAAGTCTGCTGCATTTCTTTGTTATTTTTTGTTTATTTTTGGTTTTTTTGCCCCCAGGTCTCTATAGAAACTAAGCAGAAGATGCCTTGAAGCTTTCTGGGTCACGATGTAGGAGAGCTGAGGCATTAATCTGGTGTTTGCTTCCAGTCACTGTGGCCTTATTCAACTGCAAAGCGTTCTTGGGGTCTGTCAAAATTTTTGTGGTTTTTTTTGTTTGTTTTTAAAATGACCTCAATGCATTTGTTTAAAAAGAAAGAGGCTTTCCCACCTCTGCCAGTCCCCACATGTCTGCATGGGTTTTCTCTGTCCCCTTTTATGTCTGCGTGAAAGCTAATTCTTTCCCGAGCTCATGTCTCTGTCACCCCTCACCAAACACAGCTACAGGGAACACAGACACACCGCTGACCTTCTGTCTTCCGACCGGGAGTCTCCACTTCTGGACTTCCGATCGCTCGGGTCCATGCCATGCTTTTAGGTTTTTGTGAAGGCCAGACCATAGAAAGCAAGTGTTTTTCTTAAGTAACACTAACTGCTGTGATAAGCAATCCATAAATCTGTTACTTCACATCATTTTTTTTTTTTTCTGTTTTCCCAGAGTCTGATACCAGTCAGTGGATCTCCTGTGTGGCTCTTCTCCAGTCTCTTTTCATCTGGGTTCTTTCGTTTTGTGCCACCGCGGTCCCAAACACATGACTCCTGAGGTCACCATCGAAGAAAGGAGGCCCAGAGGATCAAGCAAGATGTTTGGAGAGTAAGGAGGAAAGAGGCTTGTATACCTTCTGTCCCCATTTCATTGACCTGAGCCTAGTCTCAGGGCCTCAAGGGAACTGCAGGCGTAGCTGGGAAGAATGTGGGGAATATGGGAGCCATGCCCTAATCCCTCCCCACCATCCCCCGACACACACTGAGGTTCTGCATCTCCAGAGTCAGCCCATCTGCCTGGGCTGTCTCTGCTGGGGGGGCACAGCACCCTCTCTGGGGGCAACCGGTTTTAGAGGCTCGAAATCCTGGCTCCCACAACAGTGTCCCTTCCACTGAGACCACATTAAATAGAAAAGGCCTGCTCTATGTCCACTGGCTGGTATCTGCCCAGCTAGGTGGCAAGAAAGAAGCATATGAATTACCAGTATTCTGGGTAGAGTCAGTTACAGGCTCTTGCCATTCAGCAAGACCTGGTTCAGAGATTTTGGACTCACATCTGGAGTGGAACGTTTCATGTTCAGACTTGGTTTTCAAATTCACACAACGCTGGGCGCATCTTGACAAGAGTCAGATCTAACACCTGCCAAGGGCCTGTGAGATTCGAACTCTGCTTCGTCTCTTAACCACCACCTTGCTAGCACGGCTGCGTGCGGGGTGCTGGCTGGAGCCCAGCGACCCTGAGGGGGGGTGGGTGCTGCGGGTGAAGCTGATGGAGTGCCAGAGAGCAGCTCCGGGGTGTGTGGAGCCCCAAACTCCCCGCCAAGGATCGTCTAGGTGCTTCACATCCGTGCCCTGCTTGCTCATCACAGTCACCCTGGGAGCTCATCCTGCTACCCTCAGCACACAGCCTGCAGGTCCCTACAGGGGACAGCTCCCTCCCCACCCCCCACCCCACCCCCCACCTCAGCCCTGTCCTCAGGAGACTCACTCACATCTGTTCCTCTCTCAGTCGCTAGGTCCCAGCCCGAGGTTACAGCATCTTCATCACATCACTTTTTCCCACCCCAGGGCCTTCGCCACAGTACACTTAGCTCAAACATTCTTCCCCTTCCAGGACCACTGTTAATTCACAGGTTGCCTTTGTGCTAACCAGAGTTTCCCTCCTTGGTGGATGAACGGGAGAGAGAGAACGTCCCTCATCTGGATGGACACAGCCCCATGGATGCACAGCTTGGCAAGTGGAGAGCGGGCAGGATTTCAGCCCCAACTCACCTGCTCCACCAGGTGTCTTTGTGTAGTGTGCAACTTACACAACTGTACAGGGCAGCCCTACGTCCCCCCTCACCTCTGGCTGTGCCTCATCCTTCACATCACAGCCTAAATTCCCCTTGCTCAGGGAAGCTCCTCTGTACCAAAGACCAGGCCAGGCTCCACTAATAGCAGCTCCTCGACATTCATGACAATATTAAGTAAAGAATGGTGTGTTTTCTTGAATGTGTATCTTGCTCTTAGCTAAACTCCCAGAGTCAAGCGTGCACTGCAGGTTAAATATGCAATATGATGCTTACAAAATGAAGTCTCAAATACAGATATGGGATGCACATCAGCCTCAACGCAAGTGTCTGGCTCTCCGGCTTACACGTTTTCTCCGTGACCTCCTCCTCAAGGCAATGGTACCCCGTTGCTGGCTCTTGAGCTCGTGACGATGGAGGCAACTTTCATACGAGCATCTGGCAGGCTGCTAGCATGCCAGACAACAGCGAACGGCTACAACATCTGCCCAAGAGGCCAACTCTCTCTGGTGCCTGGGCAGCGCATGGAGCCCTGACCTCTCAGCCCCTAATCCTCCTGATTTAGACTTCCATGTGACAGGCTGTGACATCCATAGGAGGGCACAGGCAGGAAAATGGCAAAGAGCTCTGGAGACTGGCAGCCCACTCCCAGGGTCCCCAATCCCACTCCTCCTTAAAACTCTGGCTCTTGAGCAAACCTGTCATCTGTCTGCTTCCTCAAGGCGACAACTGTGATTCATCCTGGGATTGAAGGGTAAACTGTCCTTGGAGTGATTTAATTGGGAGCATCGAGATGAATGACTGTGCCCTCATGGAATGCTTTTAAGTGGAACAAAGTGACTCATGAAGCAATTTTTACATTCAGACGAGACAGCAGAGGCCTGTCCAAAGTGCACATGTAGGAGAGAAAACAGTGGGTTAGTGTACCTGAGTGGTAGAAGAAGGCTTCACAGCAGTGGTGATCACTGGAGTGGGTTTTGAAGGATAAAGAGGAGTTCTTCCAGGGGAAAGAGTGATCAAAGAGGGTCAGAGAAGGATATTCTAGGCAGAGAGAACAGGCGATGTCCCCCTCTTTGAGTTAAATGCTCTTTTAAAAAATGTAAATGCCTAAAGTAGGGTCACCCAAAATGGATGATCTCAGCCATTCACACTTTAGCATGAATCACGTTTGCTGGTTCTCCTTGTTAGGAGCTAGCTCACCACGGAGCCCTGACGCCCCATGATAGACGACACCACGCGTGCTTATTGTTCAAGTTCCCTCTGTACTTCAGTCACAGCCAGGACATCCATTCTCTCGCTCTTCTGCCTGCCTCACCTCCACTTTGCTCGGGCCTCTACTGCACTCACTAGTGGACCACTGCAACAGCCTGTGACCTCCCGTCTCTGCCCCAGCCCCACCTCTGCCAATCAATCCTGGACAGAGCAACAGGAAGGAGGACATATCCTATCGCGCTGATCCCCTGCACGCGACACTGCCGTGGCTAAGCAGGTTACAGGGTTTCCGAGCATCAGGTCACTGGTGACCTTCCCAGCCCCGGGTCTGGCCACACTGACCTCCCCGAGTCCCCCAGTGTGGCACGCCCTTTCCCTCACTGCCCTCTGCCCTGATGCTACTCTTCCTCACCCCTTCCCTCCACAACTGACAATTCATTCCTTTGGATTCAGATTAGAGCTCCTTCCCTCTGGGAAGTGTTTCTGGATGGCATCCCAGTCTCAGGAACCTGGCCCTGTTTTGTATTTCCCTAGCGGACCGCCGGCACCACCAGCAAATGGATGATTCCTGGAGCGCTAGTCCCTGTCTGGGGTCAGCATGCCTCTCTAGGCTGCGCATACTGCCCCAACAGGAGGGTGATCAAATTACGTGCTCTGTAAAAACATGTTAAGTAAAGCAATAATTCAAGTTTCAAGGAAATGACACTCTCTCTTTTAAAAATGGGGGGCCAGGGGCACCTGGGATGCTCAGTCGGTTAAGAATCTGACTCTTGGTTTCAGGTTAGGTCATGATCTCAGGGTCGTGAGATCGAGCCCTGCCTCGGGCTCCGTGCTGGGCATGGAGCCTGCTTGAGATTCTCTCTCTCCCTCTGCACCCCCCACCTCTCTCCCTCTCTTAAAAAAAAGCGAAAGGATTTGGAAGGCCCCTACCAATGTCTGGTCTTGGAAGACAAAGGACTTAGGAAACTACTAGTCCATGGCAAGAGACAGATATAGATTCAGAGTCCTACATCCTGTTCCCTGCTTAAAGTCCCTCCCTCCAGGAAGCTCTCCATCGATCACCCCAGTGGTGAGCCCCTCTCTTCTGTGCTCCAGCCAACTACAACACTGGAGATAAATTATTTCTTAATGTTTCTCTCCTGTAATTAAAGATTACTTTTTCAATCTCCTTCTTTTTTCTGGCTAAATTGCAAACTCCATGAGGGTAGGTCTGGGGCTGACTTTCTGATGGTGGCTCCACGCCTCCTCCACCTGAGTGTTAAATATAACTGCTGTCTCAATGAGAGCAAAGCGTGGCTTAGGCTCAGGTTCCTCAACTGCAAAAAGGAGCCAACACCAACAGAGACACCTGTTGCCACCGGCGTGCTCGGTGGCCAATGTGCCGCACACGGCCACCCACTTACTGGGAGTGCTCCAGGAGAGAGCAGGTGACAGTGATTCAAAGGGGACATAAGGTGAGTGCTGGATGCAGTGGGACCTGGGCACATATCCAGGCCCCACCAGAGACCGGCTGCCCAACTACCAGCAACTTTCTGAAGTTACTAGAGTACCTCTATGATGTGAATTATTCCAGGAGCCATGAAGCAGCACAGTAAAAATGGTCAGCACAGAGCCTACCACGTGTAAGGGCTCAACACATTTAGCTGACATAATTATGTTAAATGGTGACTGTGATGTGTGGTGACGTCATCACACCATCCCGGGGTGGTGGTGGTGGGGGGGGAACAGGAGGGGAGAGGGCGTGGGGAGAAAAGGATGCTCAAAGGGGGAAAATTCTTTCCCCTCCTGAGTCCCAGGCAAACCTTATAGGTGAACACGTTTCATTCTCCCCTTTAAGAAAAGAAGAAGAAACAGAGGCTCAGAGTGGTCACATGACTTGCCAAGCTCTCACAGGTCATCCGCGGAAGAATCTGACTTTAGCCCTGCCAGGTTTCTGTACTCATACCCAGTGTTCTTGTCTGTGCACCTTGCTGCCCGCTCGCCTGCTGATCACTCAGTCTGTGTGGACTTGGTGTCTGCTGCCCTGCACCCTGAGATGGGGGCAAACACAGGGCAGTCTGGGAAGGGATTCTCTGACCCATCATGGCCACCTGACATCCCACACACCTAGAAACCCTGGAGTAGAAGAAGGCCTCCGAAGGCAGGCGATGTGGAATAAAGGCCGTTTTCGCTCATGAACCGGATGGTGCATAAATAGGCAATACTGTCGACTTTTGCATGAAAAGTCCACTTTCAGGGATTTATATTCTTCTGTGGAAATGACCTGTGGAATGCCGCCAGATTCATAAGCGTGTGAACGCAATGCGCCAGAGAGTCAAAGCCCATCATTGCTGTGCGCCGGAGAGCAACTTGTTATTTGTTTTGCAAGATTTTAGTAAATCAGATAATCGTTTAAATGAGAAAGCTTTAAATTAATTCTGGTAGAGAGGGTAAGTACAACAGTGCTTGACATCTTAATTCTTGAAACAGCAAACATCATTAAACACATTTTTTTTAAACCATAAAACAGGTTTTTCGTTAAATAACTATTGTGTTTTCCCGATGACTTCTGATTCTTCCCCAGGTAGTGAACCTTAGAGCATGGTGCTCCCAGATTTCAAACAGCTGTTCCTCCACACTCAGCTATCTGCCCCCACGCTGAAGCTTATGCAGCATGCTCCCCAAGCAGGCGTCCCGCTGGAGAAATGAGCTGCAGCGAAGCATGGGGCTGAATAGAGAGCCGAGTTCCAGGTGCGCACTGCAGGGAAATTATCTGGGTGTACTGGGTTCTGCTTCCTTATGTCAGTCATCAGGAAGTAAAAATGGGGACTAATCCTAATTGTTCCCAAAGTCGAATTATGCCTTTTGCGGTCCCCAGGCACTTTTCATCTGTTAGAAAATGTATTTAAAATCCTATTTTCATGACGGCATTGATATAATTACCTATCATCTAGCTAGCTAGCTAGTCAACACACACTTTTTGATTTTACAAGACATTAAAACATTCCATCCATCCCCAAAGTATTGTAGTCACTGGGTCCTGGGTCTACTGTGTCTTAGGGCTAAGTAGGCAGTGGTCACCCCTCATACAGGATCGAGAACCTAATGCTACGCCATCTCCCTTCATCGGTACCTCCAACATTGAGTGAGCACCTGCAGTGTGCCAGCAACTCGAATGGGCACCGAGGGCTACAGAAATGAAGATGCCCACCAGGTGGGGGCTGAGGCTGCCATTCCCATGAGCGCTGTGTCACCAACTCCTTGTCCCGTCCCTGGACATAGTAGGCGCTTGATGAATATCAGATGAGTGAATAGACCAATGACAGCATCTCTGCTCACGGAGACATCACACGCCAGAGGTAATCTAGTGATGTGTTCACATAGCAGCAATGATGGTCTGGGCCTTAGCTATGGGACTCTGGATCCTCGTGAAGGGAATACGGGGATGTTTACAATAACAAGCAAGGGTAAATTTAAAGCAAGGGTAAAGTACAAAGAGCCCAATAAGAATGGAGGCAAAGAGGTAAAAAAGGAGCATGCCTAGGAGGTGGGAGATGTCTGTCTGGAAGGCAGCTCCATGCCTCAGTTTCCATCCCCACCCAGCCCCACCAGACACGTGCCTGCCTTCAGTGAGGGCCCATCACGACACGGGGCTCAACATGGAAGGTTATGTAAAGCTCAGCACTCCGTGTGCCTGTGCTGGGGGGAAGGGCTCTTCCAGGACGATGCTGTTTTACAATTCTCTGTAATCCGACTTAAAGGGGAAGTAGCTCCAGATCCGCAATCTAGCATATTCTCTCAATGACATGCTCCTGGGTCTGGAAAGCATGACCTAAGTCATGTTGAGGATGGAGGGGTTTCACTTTGGTGGCGGATACATTCATCTTGCGACACATTCATCTGCTCTGCACGGCGTCTGTGATTTCCACGGGTGAGCCAAGGACCTGGGAGGCTCAAACTGCCCGCTAGAACACATCGATTAGAAAGTGAAATATCTAGCAGTCTCCTTGCAAGGGCGTTGGTTCTCTTGCATTCAGATGTTCTCAGATTCCACGGTTTCTGACCTGTTCCTTCAACAAAGGCTTCCCGAGCACATGCACTGCGCCCTGCACACAGAGGCAGACAAAGCAGAACCACGCCCAGCCTTGCAGAGTGGGAGTCCCTGCCCCTTCTTTGCTTAACCATTAACCTCCTCATGGCTAAAGCCCAGGTGGAGAGAGGGCAAGAGGCTGCCCAGCTGCATAACTGCAGAGCTGGAACTTAAACTCTGTCCCAGGTTCCTCATCTGTCAAAGGAAATACAAGGTCGAGGAGACAGATGGAGCCCTTGTGCGTCCAGGGCTTAACAGAGCAGGTGTTCAAACATCTGATGTAAAACGACTGGCGTCTCACTTTACACACTAGTGCAGAATTGTAAACCTTCAATTACTGCTGTGTCTCATTCACTAGGCCCCAGGACCCACTGAGGGAGAGACCGAGGTGCATTCATGTTAGCCCTGTGGTACATAGGTGCGAGCACACAGTAGGGGCTAAATACACGACCGACGGAGGAGCACACGGCGCAGTCAGGTCCCTGCCCATGGAGGCCGAGCTCTGAGGACAGAGAGTCCTGAAGCCCGTGCTTCTCCACCAGGCGCTGCCATCCTGCCCCCAGGGAGTGGAACAACGCTAGGATTTCCGTGATGCTGGGGGTGGGGGGCAGCGCAGGGGCTGCACCTGGAGGGAAAAAGGGATTATTTGGATTTGGATTCCTGATCTTCAATGAGAGCTTGCCAGAACCTGAACATTTACTAAGTGTGATAGCAGATTTCATGTGTCCATTTTGCCAGGCCACAACACCCAGCTCCTCAGTCAAGCACTATTCTAGGTGTTTCTGTAAAGTTATGTTTTAGAAGAGATTAGCATTTAAATCATCAGACTCTGAGGAAAGCAGATTATCCTCCATAATCGGGGTGGGTCTCACCCAATCAGTTGAAGATCTTCATAGAAAGACTGACCCCCCCCACCCCCCCGCCCGCCCCGGCACCAAGAAGAAAGCATCTGGTCATTGGGTCAGACTGCCTCTGGGCTCAAACTACAACTCGTGCTTGGGTCTCCAGCCCGCTGGACTAACCTGATGATTCTGGACTTACCAACCTCCATAATCACACAGAACAATCCCTTAGAATACATCTGTGTGTGTGTATACATACACACATCCTCCTGGTTCTGTTTCTCTGGAGAATCTGGACTAATAAATCAAGCATGTATCAAATGCCCCTGGTTGCACCAGGCAGTGACTGGAATATCACAGGGAAAACAGCAGAGAAAGGACTGAGGGGAGGCCCCAGCACGATCTCATCCTATCCTCTTTATACACACGGGGAAGCTGAGACCCAGAGAGGGCAAATGTCTGACTCAAGGTCGCACAGCAGGTTAGTGCTGAAAGCCAAGAACAAAACCACACCTAAGACCCTTCATTCAAGGTCCTACCCACAAGACCACATGGGGGCTTTCAGAGTAACATTCAATTTAATTATGTGAATAAACTAAAAGTAAAATAATCCAACAGAGGGTTTTACCGAGCACTTTGTGCCAGGCTCTACACTCCAGGCTTTAATATGCTTATTTCATTTAATCTTCTCAGCAACCCTGCAAGGCAGGCATTAGTGTCCCTTTTTGACAGATAAGCCGAAAATCAGAGAAGGGAAAATAATTCCCGTAGGGCAAAGCTGCTGGCTTGCGATGGGGAGGGGATGTGAGCTCCAACTCTAAATCTGAGGCTCCAGCCACCTGGGTGCAGCAGGAAAGAGTGGGGCTGCACACAGGGAGGGAGGGGCCCGGCTAATGGGAAAGGGACCCTGGCCTCCCATGATTTTTCATGCGGTCAGCTGCTTTTGCTCCTGAACTCTAGTTTCTGTAAATGTCTTTGCACAGAAAGGCTTATTTTGAAGGGAACACCTGGTGTCTAATCCTTCCAGCTGATGCTGCAGTCTGCGTGGATCCCCATGTTATTTGCTAATGCACTGGGCTTCTTGGGGATTTGGATGCACAGCTCCTAGGGGAGGAAGGGGGAGTGGATTTTATTCTCTGCTTGGCAGCCCTTGCCTGGTGGGAAGACATGGGGTGGGTGCGCAGCACTGAGCCCGCATAATTGGATGGGACCCAAATGGAAAATACACAGGAAAAGAATCAGGTCCTGAAAATAACCCATTGAGCTAAGCTCCATGAGCAAGTTCACTGCTGAGCACCCACAAATAAGCTATTTTATCTGACTCTTGTAAAAGACAGGGATGTCTTCTTTGACACACATCCCCAAAAATAGCCAAGAAAAGAAATGGGGGGGGGGGGAACTATACTGTATCATGTGCCTGCTATGGGTCTATTTTTGTACTGTCTTTATACATATTAACTCTTGAGATCCTTTCTAAAAGCAGGTATTACCCCATTCTCGTGTTGAGAAATTGAGTTTCCAAGGGTGAGTTAAACTCCAAGTCACAGGGCTCTGAGGGGCACATCAGGTGTCTGAGACCATAATCTTCGCTCTCCCATGTCACACCGCCTCAAGATCAGGGACCTGGCTGGGTCATGCTCAGCCTCTCAGATGCCACAGAGTCAGTGTGCCCTGCCCGAGCGTGCCCCAAATCTAGGGCTCTGAACAGTCTTCAAGCGCAGCCCTGCACATTGCTGGGGCTGGGCATGGGGTGCTGAGTGAGCTGGCCTCTATCCCCAGCCACATGGACCCACACAGAGAGAGAACGAAGGCTAGGAAATCAGAGAGCGCTTCTCAGAGGTGGTGGCATCTGAACGAGGCATCAGATGGGAGACACTGTATCATAATCATCCTCATAGGCTCCTGTGGACCCAGCAAAAGCCCTGTCTTGGAACACGTGTCAAAAATGCTTTGAATTGATCTAGGACCTCTGATATTCCCTAATATCCTACGCCACATTACATGGAAAATGGTCCGAGCTGGAGATTTTCAGGTAGATCTCCTGGGGAGGCTCTGGGGCCAGCACGTGCAGAGAGTGAGGAGGGGGACCCAGCTGAGGGGGTAGTGGAGATGTGATGAGGTCACAACGAAGGTTTCAGTCCACCCACGGGGAGTCTGGAGCCAGGCTGGGCCTGCAGCAGGGGGTCGGAGCTGATCCAGGGAAGCCCGCGGGATCCACTAATGATGCACAGTCACTGTGTGGCCGTGGGGATGGAGAGGGAGCTGGGAGTCCCTGCCTTCCACTCCTTCCCAATCCCATGTCCGAGCCTTGAAGCCATCCCGTGCATGAAGTAATGCAGACACGTCACCACCACCACCACCCCGGGCTGGCTGGTCTCCCGCTTTCCACTCCCTTGTTACTATCTGCTGGGTCCAGTGTCAATGCTAAGTACATGGTTCCCAGAGACTCAGTGGCTGCCAGAGGTCCTACATCTACAGGTCACTGGAGTCCACCTTCAAGAAAGTTCTGTGTTCCTTCTGGGCACAGAGCCCTGTCCTAGGTCTGGGTCCCCTGTCCCACAGGAGGGTCGGCAGCTCTCTCCTCAGCTCCTCACAGGAGAACATGACACAGAGGCTTGAACCAGATGGACGCATGACTGAGGGCAGCTTCTGCAGCCAGGCCTCCTGGCTGGGGTGCAGGCTGGGAGAGCTGACGTCACAGGAGAGCCAGCAGCGTGCAGAACCCGCTATGCTGGACGCCGTGAGCAGGGAGCGGGGCTGCATAGTACAGGGCAGCGCCTCTTTTGGGGCAGCGGGTGGGCAGGCTGAGTGCGGAGTGGCCCTCCCGATGTGGGTGGGCATCAGTTGACCAGCTAGGAATCTGAGTGAGAGAATGTCCTCTCTCTGCCTGCCTTCCGGCTGGGACACCAGTGTTCTCCTGCCTGCACACTCGAGCTCAGACTGGAACCCCACCACCGGCTTGGCTCTCCTGGGTCCCCAGCCGGCAGGGGACAGGGCTTGGGACTTCTCAGCTTCCATCATCATGTGAGCCAATTGTTTTCAAAAGATTTCTCTCTCTATATATATATATTGCATGTACATAAATATGTCAATGCTCGTTGGAAATACTATAATCTGTTCCTCCATCTATCTATTATCTCTTGTTGGTTCTGTTTCTCTGGAGAAGCTAGACTAATGCAGGCTGGTTATTTCTGAGCAGGTCCCTGATAAAAATAATCCTTTGTCGGCTCAGGAGAGATATGGGCACAGTGATGCTGAGTGTGGCCAAAGACATGCGCCTCACAGAGGGGTAAGGATGGGTGTTGATGGAGAAGAGAGAACAAGGGAAAGGTCAGGGTATGCATAGTTATTGAGCACCTACTGAGTACCAGCACTGGGCTAGGAACTTTACATTCATTATAGCAATGGCTACACACACCACCCCAGAAGAGGATCACGCTTTCATGACCTCACCCTTCAGGGGAGCAAAGTGAGACTCAGAAAAGTGAGCAAGTGAGAGACGGAGCCAAGTTTTGAAAACAGTTCAAGGCCAAGGGGCTTTCCAGGTTCCCACACGGTCCAGGGGAGGCCCCTCACAACACGCCCTGATGGGGGACCACCCAGAGGAGACGCGTATGAGGACCCCAGAGCCAGCGTCTACCCCAGGCCCTGGCATTAGGAATATGTTTGACAGAAAGGCAGGGACGGATGGACAGGTGAGAGGAAGGGACACACACACCCTGCAAAACCGAGGGCGGCCTTGGGGCCACGTCCCGTGCGGACCATACCTCTGAGGAAGTCGGCTTGCAGTATCCAGCTCCGAAGACCAGGTTTTCCAGAGAGAGGCTAGATTGTTCTGGTCCCGTGTCTGGCCCGCCTTTACCAAGCCAGGAGCCTCTTCCCGGACGGGTAAAACTGAAAGGCAGGGAGATTGAAGAGGGAAACAGTGTGAAGAAAGTGATGGTGTCATGAGCTCAGCCCCTCGGGGCGGTCAGTGACTCACTGCAAGATAAGTCATCTAGAAGAAGTTTGTGCCCCACCCAGAATGCCGGCCCAAGAGGCGGCGCAACTGGCATGAGATCCTGGAAGGCAAATGGCACACATCCTACTCTGTGGGCAAAAGAATGCCCCTAAAGGCCAACCACGTGCCTGCTGAGAGACACTGAGGCAGAGCTCCCAGGCCATGGGACTGGAGGGGCAGTTTGGACAGGCTCCAGGCCAGAAGGACGGGGCCTCCATCCACTACGTTCTGGGTCCTGCTTCTACTTCCTTCGGGGCACAATCCGGGGTGCACTCCTTCAACCCTGCCCCTGCCGAGCCTCTGTTTGTTCTTCCGTAGAAGGTGCAACCAGAGCCCCCTCCAGGGCAGGTGCTCAAGAAATAATCCTGGAATGATTTAGTCCAAGCGTCCCACGTGCCTGCTTAAAATCCTGACAGGGAAATAAAGCTCCTGTCATATTTCTGTTTAGTTCATTTATGCAAATACGTACTAGGTGCAAGCCACATAGCAGGCAGAGTGTTAGGTGGCCGGGGGCCAGAGAACACAGGCACGACCCCCTCTGTGAAGACTTTTGGTCTAGGGAGGGAGGCAGATGTAACAGGATGAAGGCAAACTCAGAACAGTGTTAGGGGTGATCCTCATGGAGAAGGGCCCAGCGGTTAGAGGCCGGTCCGCCCCGGCTCCAAGCCCAGCAGCAACACCCATAAGCTCCATGACAGGGGTACGTTTTTAGCCTCTGAGTGCCTCTGAAAGGCTGACACGTGGGAAGGGTGGGTTCCAGCGCTTTCCCCAGAGGCTCTGAAGATTCCATGAGATCAGCCCAACACGGCTGTAAGTACGGGGTCAGGCAAAAATGATTCCATAAATGCTCTAACTGCTGTCAATAATACCACAAATACAGTAAAATTTCACAAAACCATTACTGTCTCTATATCGCTATTATTGATAACACCACAAATATAATCGAGTGTAATGTAATCACTACTCTGATTTGCTTGGAACTGCGATTTCAGCAAGTGTACAGTTTAGCTACAAATGGATGAAAGGAACATTGCAGGGAAACAGAGAATGTGCACGTGAGCAGCGATGCTCAAGGCACATTCGGGGACAGACTGCCAATGCATAACGGGAGTGACTGGTTATTTTACTTTACGGTGGGCTCGATTGGCTTTTGCAGTGGATCTGAATCCCTCACGTGAAATCCACCTCTCCCCATTTAAGGATGAAAAATCAGATTCTCTTCTTCGGGGTATATCAGGAAAGGCGGAAGGTCTTTTGAGGTTAAATTTTAATTTCACACCTGCTTCTTCCTGATTGGATTTAACTGATGATGTGAAACTCACTTTTCTGGAAGAACTAGAGCTCGCGCTGTTTGACAGGTATTTCCCATCATTTTAAAGGGTTCCCTCTGTTCCCAGCCACTGTGAGCTAACTAACAGAAATGCTTCCTGTAAAATCCAGAGAACAGAAGACAGTTCTATTTTTACCCCCATCCCGGGAGAAGCCAGGCTCTGACGCTGGATGTCTATTCATGCTCCTCTCTGCTGCATCTGATTTGCAAGGAGCTCTTTCCATCAGAAGGTTACATTTTCTACGAGGAGTTTCCAGATCCCAAATCCTCGTTAGATAGTATCAGCGCTCCCAGCAGCAAGAGGAGTGACACCTGCTTCTCAATGTGAACCCTTAATCTCCTAACGGGACCCTAGCTGGTCCTCCTACCTCTACCCTGATGTCACTTCCAGCCCAGCCCATTCTGGCCATGGGAGGGATCTTCACAAAACGGGTCTAATCAAGTGATGCTCTTGCTGAAAATCCCCCATGTCTCCTTCTTAGACAGTAAACAGATTCTCAGTTCTGTAACCTGTCATTGGTTATACTGTTAAATGTGACCTTTACCCCCCCAATTTATTTCTCACTGTCACAATCTCTATCCCCCCGGGTCCAGCTCAAAGCCTGTTTCCTCTCTAAAGCCCGCCCTGGTTTCCCCCGAGCAGAACTACTTCTTCCCCAAGCTTGAAATTTCCTCAATTCAGTACGTGCTTGTGAGGCGCTAGCCAGGGAGGCTGAGAGCAGGGCCTGCGACAAGGCAGGCAATGCATAGATATTAATCCATTAAATGCAGGGCCAAGCGTTCTCTGTGTACTATCTCATTCAATCCTCCTAATAACCTCCCAGCATGCACGGACGCAGAAGCCCAGGGAGCTGAAGTCACGTGCTTGAGCTAACAAGCTTAATCGGCAGGAGGCTCAGAACAGAACCCAGGTCCCTCACACCCCAGAGCCCACACTTTAACCACATCCTACATCATGCTCCCAGGATGGTTTGCACCACTGAACCAAGGTTAGATACTTAAGCACGTCTCTGCCCTGTCAGGCTCCAAGCCTTTTAGGGTCCCGGATCTGATCTGTTCATCCCAGAGCTTCCTGGCTTGGCCTTTCCAGAAATGGCTAAAGCCTAGGACACCCACCACTAACGGAGCACGTGTGCACCATGTGTGACACAGAATGTGCGCTTCATCTCATTGTACCCCTGTCATCTCTGCTGGGTGAGTCTCACTGCTCATTTCTTAAGTTCCTTCCTTCCTTCCTTCTTTCCTCCCTCCCTCCCTCCCCTATTTCAATGTTGAAACCGATGTCTAGAGAAGTTAGACACCTCTCCAAGGGCCCCCAGAAATTACCTGGCAGTGCCAGACATCAGGATGGGCCTGATGCAGCCGAGGCACAAGAGCTCCGTCTCAGGGACCCAGAACCGCCTGCAGGGAGCTCTGCTTTTCCCAGCCGGGCTATTGGCTCACCTTCAGCAGTGGAAAGCCGGCCACTCACAGGACACTGGCCATCTGCCCTGCATCCCTGACAGCAGACAGACTATGTCCTCATGTCTACGCCAGGGCCACTCTTCACCAAGCCTCGGAGCGAGCTTACAGCCAGGGGGTATCCTCTGCAGGATCATCATACTTTGGACTGCTTTCTGGACTCTATGTCTCCTGCTTTCCTTTGATTCTGCAATGTTTCTGTCAAACTCGGCGCAGCCTCTGCCATATGATAATGCCGTCAGTGCAGACGGGCTCCCTCCATCCCACTCTGCACTCCTGGAGGGAAAAGTCTATGGTGATGTCTCCTTAGTATACTGTGTGTGTCCTAACACCGTTCCCGGGACAGCAGGCCCTCCGTACAGCCTTGGAGAAAGAACCATGACTAGTCCCGTGGTCTCCCTTACAGTGGTCCAGTTTCCATGGAGGAGCCCAATCCTCGATGGGCAGGAGAATGTCCACACTCACCAGCAGAGACCAGGGGCCAGGCGCTCCACTCACACAGCCCAGGACACCAGCTCCCTCCACCCCCAGAGCCCCTGGCTCCATTCTCAGGCCCTGAGCTAACCCCCCATGGGCTCTCCCCAGGTCAAAACCCAACACTGCCCAAGGCCCGCCCTATGCGGTGCCCCCTTTTCTCTCAGAAACTATGCTCTTTAGCCCACCGAGACTCTATCTCTGGGTGACACTCCTCAGTTTGAGGATTATGGTTGATTTGATACATAGGCGTCCTGTCTACCATTCAAGGTCAGTGTCTGAATTAGCCCCATCAGCAAGCACAGCCCAGGTGGAGCTCGGCCGAGGGGCCCAGGGACTGAGTGAAGGCCTCCAGGAACAGCATCTCTGGGCCACGTCACCTGGTCAGGATCCAGGTTCCTCCTTCCCTACTCCTGACCCCGGCAGCCCATCAGAGCCTGGGCCTTACCCAACAATAAACCGTGGGGACCAGAGTCTCTCCCACAGGCACTTTAACTCCCCGCACTGAGAAGCTGTCCTGAAAAGGGACACTGGGAAGTTAGCTCCATCCTGAGACTCCAGGCTGCAAGAGTCTCTCTCTGGGGCGCCTGGGTGGCTCAGTTGGTTAAGCGACTGCTTTCAGCTCAGGTCATGATCCTGGAGTCCCTGGATCGAGTCCTGCATCGGGCTCCCTGCTTGGCAGGGAGTCTGCTTCGTCCTCTGACCCTATCCCCTCTCATGTGTTCTCTCTCTCTCATTCTCTCTCTCTCACATAAATAAATAAAATCTTAAAAAAAAAAAAATAAGAGTCTCTCTCTGAATGTCCCTTTGCACACTTGAGCAACTCATGCCCACAGGCACGGGCAAGGTTTCGAACTGACCTGGCGTATGTCTGGCCATGCCAGGCACAAAACACAGTGTACCAGCTCTGTTCTTCCATTTGTGGCATTCCTGAAACCTCAGCACTTCGTGGGCTTTCACGGATGCGGAGAACACAGGGCCACACACGGGGTCCTGCTTTGGAACAAACAGCAAGCTGGGAGGGGGCAGAAGACAGAGCCCCTGCCCCGGGGCCTGGCCACATCCTCATCTGAGAGTCACTAAAATCTTCTGTGCATGGCCACATGAGTGCTCCTGGTTTAGAGATGAAGACTGTGTGTCTCGGGGACATGCAGGGACTTCTCAGATAAGCCACCGTTAGAAAAAACAAAGCCTGGCATGGGGCCCAGGTTGGATCTGTCTCCAGCGTAGCCAGGTCTGAGCCACTGCTGGCAGGTTTTCAGACTGGCTCCCTGCCCGTGCACCCCTGACTCCTGATGCCCCCCTCCACATCCCCCGCCCCCCGCCCCCCTGCTCCTGAGGGAGGCCCAGAGCCTCAACTGTCAGCCTGGGAGACGCTCCTCTGGTCTGCACCCATCAATCCCGGCCAGCCCCATGCCCCTCAGCTGCGCCGGGGACAGAGCGTCCCAAGAAACCCAGAGCGGCACCCCTGCACCTCCAAGATCGTAGTCATCGCTTCCTACCTGATCAAGGGCTGCTGCAGAGCCACGAGGGCAGCGTGGACGGTCACCGAGATGACTGACAGGTGGAAATAGTCGAACATGACGGGGACCTGGTGATGCAGACCTCTCCGGGGGTGGAAGTGTAGGCCAAGCGTGCGGCTGCTGATCAGGGGGGCCCCCGCCACGTCCTGCAGCCTGGAAGGCAGGTGAGTGAGTGCCCGTGAGTGATGGCAGGCCATCCCTGCTGTCACCCAGGCAGGTCTGTGTGAGAGCCTCACCCGGGACAACCACCATGCACACAGCATCTTATTCAATCCCTACAATCACCCTGTCTGGTAGAAATCATCTCTCCCGTGATTGGCAGATGAAAAAACTCCGTATCCAAGAAGAAAAAGAAGGCAGGAGGCATCTCACAGCTACTTCTCAGCAGCCCCCAGGGCTCATGCGCTGTGGCCACTGGCACCAAGCCCCCCGTCAGGCCAGTGAGGGAGACACACTCGGACCCTTGTCAGGGCTCATCTCAACACTGAAGCCCTCCTGGGCTCCCTCCCCCGACTGCCCCTCGCCCTCCCCCCACATGCAGGAAAGCACTTCCTTTGTACATCTGCACTCTCTACTACATCTCTACCTCCTGAGGCCAGGAAATGTGACTAATTCACATTTCTATCCCCAACACCTAACATCGTATCTGGCATACTATAGGAGCTGCCCCAATGTTTTCTTTATTAAAAAGAATAATTGCCTGACCAAATGAACAAATGAGTCCCGAAGCATATCGGTTAAACAGTCTGACCACTTTCATCAAGGATTTCTCTACCTTTGTTCTAGCATTTTGTCATTGGTGCATGTCTGATTCCCAAGAGATGAACTGGCTGGTAGGCAAAGTCCAACAGAGCCTCTGGTGATAAAAATAGGGTTGATTCTTCTCTAAATAAAACTCCTCCAGTGCTAATCTCAAGCTCTGGAAATCAATCACTCAGGTTTTCCAAGTTTCTCTGAATCAGAGCACTTGGGTAGCCGGGGTGGGGCATCTTCCCTGAGTAGAGCAGAGAGCTCAGAAAATAGAGGACAAACTGCTCATGAGCTCAGAAAATAGAGGACAAACTGCTCATTCCTCCATAGATGAGGAAATGAGACACAGAGAAAGCAAAGCGAGCAAATTCCCAAGACCCAGCCCAACGGGCTCTGCTTCCTGGAATCCTTGTGTGCAAATGAAAGCCAAGCATATAAATCACTGAAGCCCAATGTGACTCCACAAACAGACCACAAACAGGGCCTCCTCTCTTTCCCAGGAGAAGCCTGATGGGGAAGGGGCTAGGAGTATACCTCCTGAGCCTCAGAAAGTCATTAACATTTATAGTCATTTCAATTCTGAAAACAATTTACTGAGGCCTTACTATGAACTGAATCCAGTGCTTTTTCCCTTAATCCGTAAGACAATCATATGAGGTCTTTCCTAGTATTATTCCATTTACAGACAAGGAAGTAAAGCTAGCATGAGTTAACTGACTTGTTCAAAGTCACAAGAGAAAACCGAATGCTAGACCCACGTTTATCTGACCACGCAGTCCATTCTGTAGTACTGGACTCTACTGGAATCCATTCGCTCACAGGCTTGTAGGAATCACAGAAATATTCTTAGGCTAGAACGACATGAGGTGAAGAGCACGTCAGGGTAGCAAAGGTGTCAAAAATGTGAAGAAGAATTTAAGCCACATTAATAGGAGTAAAGACCTCAGAATAAAGGAGGTAAAAGCTGTTTTGTGCTCTAAAATGGAATAGAGCCAATCAATGGCGATAAAACTCATTCGTGGGGGTCTCAATTTAGAAAGGATGAGGTAAACCTGAGAGCAATGAGAGGAGAATGTCTGCATTTCTATAAAGGAACTAAAAAAAAAAAAAAAAATCAAACCACCAATCAAAAAAAAAAAAAAAAAACAGAGAAAGAGCCCTGATATTTAATTGGAGATGAAGAGATCATTTTATTGAAGAGTCTTGTTTATCTGATTTTTTTTTTTTTAAATTTATTTATTTGACAAACAGAGACAGCGAGAGAAGGAACACAAGCAGGGGGAGTGGGAGAGGGAGAAGCAGGCTTCCCGCCGAGCAGGGAGCCCGATGCGGGGCTCGATGCGGGGCTCGATCCCAGGACCCTGGGATCATGACCTGAGCCGAAGGCAGACGCTTAACGACTGAGCCACCCAGGCGCCCCTTGTTTATCTGATCTTAAAGGGTCATCCTGAGAATTTTTCTAAGTGGTTGCAAGGACTAAAATCCAGGGCAACTGAAGGAAGGCACACAAAAAGGACTTGTTCCCTAAATAAAGAAGAATTTCCTCATAGGCAGAACTGCCCAGGGACAGAATGGGATCTGATGGGAAGGAGTGAGCTCCCCGTCCCTATGCAGGCATATGCTCGTGGGCCTTCGCAACGTAGCAGGTGCAAGTGGAGGGTAGACTAGAGCAGGGTGATCTTGACTTTGGGGATGGGATAAGGCTTTGTCAGGGAGGGGGTTCTGTCCTGTGCACTGTAGAATGTTTCTTGGCATTCAGAGACTCTACCCATTACATGCAAGTAGGAGCATCCCCTGCGTAACAATCAAAAATGTCTCCAGATGTGGCCCAAATGTCCCTGGGGGACAGAATCGCCCTACCCACAGTGAAAACCATTGGAGGAGATGGGTGTCAAGAGACCTTTTGAAATCCCCGATATTCTATACTGTGCTTCTCTGGTTGGTCTCCACCCTGGCCTATGTGGTTCTAAAGAAGCCTCTGCCTGGGTCATGTTTCAAAGCCTAATGTGTATCCCCAGGATGTATCATCCTTAAACCCAATTTATGAAAATGAAAAAATATGTCATTATAAACTCTTCCCCAGCCTCTGGTTTCCTGTTCCTCTTAGCTAATCTTATATTCCATGAAGCCCCCTGCTCTGATTGTGATTAAGTGCTCTGTGTTATAGAGAGGAAGGGACACAGGGAAGCCTGGCCCCATGTGCATCTAGGAAGCCACAAAGAGGAAGAAGACATTGATTCAGCAGTCCACATACTTGAGATATTGTCTCTGTTAATCTTAATAACAGACTTATGAGGCCCCGATTGTATAATAATGTCCATTTTATAAATGAGGCTGCTGAGATGTAGGAATGTTCTGGGACTTGACCAACATCTCGTGGTTGATGAGCACAGAGCCTGAGCTGCTGAATTTCATGCACTTTGGGCCCATCTCCGTTAACCACTGTTTTGACAGCAAGATGGTCTCATTTCCTGGGTCTACCATGACTATCATTCAGGCTGCCTGGTGGAACGGATGGAGAACTCCTAGGCTGAGGTGTAGGGTTCGTTGATGACTTAGAAATGTCTCCCACGGAGTAACAGATGAATGTCTCTGAAGGAAACAGGCGCAGGAAAAGAAGGCAGGTGGGTTAATGAGATGGGTGAATGATAGAAATCACAGATAGTTGAGGGGCATATGAGACCAGAGGCAGGAGCTTCACTTCTGAGTTTCTAGATTAGGAAGAAAGCCAGCCTCCTGCAGGGGCTCTGCTAGAACAACAAACCATGGGGATGGTGTGAGGTGAATAAGATTTCCCAAGCATCCACCATCCCACGAAGGAGTAATCAGCAGGGATGAGGGAAGCACGTGGCCAGAGGGGCTTGGGTCCAGACAAGAATGAGGAATCTGTGATGTTGAGCCCAAACCCCATGGTAAGACCATGGACAGATACTCCTGACGCCCCAGACACTAGACATGACCATTTGCACATCAGCAGATGTCCATTCTCAAGGTGCAGACACATCAGGTCACCAACATCTCAGAGAATCCCGTCTGCTTCAACTCCTCATGTTACAGAAACTCCCATAACAACCAGACCAATCTCAGGGATGAGCAAGTCCTTGAGAAAGGGGAGAAGGTTCCAATAGGGAGTCTGAACTTGGAAGGGATGAAGGGATTGGGGGATCAGAGGATTGTTCCGCCAGCATTAGACCATTGGCCACCCAGTTCTCCATTATCCACAGAAGAGCATGAAGTATCTGCTGAAGGGGTTGTAGACACCAGAAGGGCAGATTAATTTGTGGAGAGTGGTCAGAATAATTCTCTGAGAATCTGCTAACAGAACAGAGGGAAAAGGAGTGTCTCCTCCATAACTGTAAGCCTCATGAGAGGGATCTTCAAGTGAACTTGATCAAGTCCCTTAGAATTGAGAGAACATAGGTCCTTGTGCCTGACTCATCCTGCAGAAGTCCTCAGGAGAGAAGCTGAGGGTGGCTGCATCGGCCCAAGGAGGAGTGAGCAGGATTGCAGGGGGAGGGAGGCAGTGAGGGAGCAAGTGCCTTTGTTCATTTCCCAAGGACCAGATGTGGGTTCTTTGGAGAAGAATATGCCAAAAGAGCTTCCTGAAAGGAGTGGCTGAGCCAGCCACAGGAAGCATTGCTGTATCAAAGAACTGCAGGGTTGGTGGTGGAGGGGGGGGGGGGGGGGTGTGAGGAAGCTTGCCTAATTAATGGGTAGATCCCCAAGGAATGTATAGGGACACCCCAAGAACAAAGGACCCAGTGAATCAGCCTCCACTGCATGAAGCTGCTTTCAACTAAATCTGCCCTTCATGACCCCTGCCCCCCGCCCCGCAATCTCCTCCCTCCTTACCATGCCTGACCCTGCAAGGTCCACACACCCCAGTGGGGAAGGAGGCAGGAACAAATATGAAGCCGCCCACCGCCCCGCGCCTGCACAGGGAGCTTCCTGAGCTGAGCTAGCCTGGAGCTGGGGGTGGTGGGTGCAGGTGGGGATGGGGGCAAAGAAGATGTCATAAACCGGATGAGAGGTTGCAGTTTTGCTAATATCCCTGACTGGACTTACGAGCCCTGAAACAGGGGCTATCCTTTTCTGACCTGGTAGAACCTGCAGCTGACAGCTCGCCTGGAGGAGGAGAGGAGGCCCCAGAACAGGCTGAGAGGAAGCAGTTATGGGAAAGAAGAGCAACTGTCTCCTGCTTGTTTAATCAACAGGTGACATAAATGGATTTTCAATTTTCAGAGTTGAAACATAATAGCGGGCATTTAGTACAAAGATGCAGAATCCCGGCCGCATCTCCTTGGATTCAGGAAGAGCCTTGAGACCTGCCGCTTCGTAGGGTCATTAATTTAAAGACCTAATGAAAATAATACTGCACTGAAAAAATGAATGGAGGTGTCAGGGATGAGAAGGTGCCGGATAATGAAGGCAAGCAGGCAGGTTGTTATCTGTGCACACAGCATGTGAGCGCCCTGCCTAAAGTGCATGCCGTCTGCAGTGACCACACGGACACGTCCAGCCCCGTGGCTCGGTGGGCTGTGGCAGTGGAGGACACTGCAGCTGCTCAGGAACCGGGCTTCTGAACGATGTTCTGAGGTTCACGGCCATGAGCTTTCCTGGGGGGCAGGGAAGGGTTGGAGGAAGGAAGTCATAGGACCACGATTCAGAGACGTCAGGGACACTCACTGCTGTTCACTGTCGGTAAAGTGCAGATCCACCTTGAGCTGAAAATCGACTTCACTTAGTGCTTCTTCCACCTGCGAGAGAAACACAGTGCAAGGGATTTAGGGGTCAATCTGGCCCAAATAAAAAATGTGGCTGGTCTATTTCTCAAAGTTTAGGAAAAGCATCTCGCCACAAGGCTAATGTCCTTTATTCGTGAAGCGGAATTCCCATGCACATTCCATGGAATTCCAGTTGAAGGTGAGATCTGTGGGTATTACCAGGAAAACGGAAGGAAGGGATTTATGTAGTCAAACGTGGGGGAAAAGCCAATGTGCAAAAAAAAAAAAAATGTTAATAAGGTTGCTATATCGCAGGACTTTTGAGAACCACATTTTCCCCAACAGATGTGACCTGGAATCCTTTTAGGCAGGAGGGGAGTGTTCCATGACACCTCTCTGGGAAGGGGGGAGCTGTGAACTTGACCACAGGAAACCCCACTTGGCTAGTGATGGGATGATGCTGGAGGTGACATGGTCTCTACCCTCAGGCACGCCCGCCTGGTGGGCACCACTCTCCGGGTGTCCAGAGGAGGCTGCTGATGCTCAGGGAAGTGAGGTCACTCCCCAAGGTGGCTCAGCTTCCTAAGAAAGCAGATCTTTCATTTTTGTCTTGAGGTCCGTTACATTCAACCATTTACACTTCAAGACACTTTGGCATTTCCTGTCCTTTCCATACATAGCTGCTTTCATTCGTAACTTTCCTGTTTTCATCAATTCGCAAAGGATTCTATTTGTTTCACCTGCCAGCTTCCCACATATATCTAAAAGATGGCACCCCCCGTTGTTCTTTTCCCACACTGAACCCCATCCCCCCACCTCCAGGAAGGTTGCTTGCAGAATACCAGATCCCACTGCCTCCCCTGCTCAGTGGAGAAACCCAGGGAAGCACTAAGCTCCTGGGCCAGGACTCGGGCTCCTCTCCATGCCCAGGTTGGCCAGAGCCCTTCTCCCCTGCGACCCACAAAACCCTGGTTTCTAATTTCTGTCTCAGCATTCAATGCTTCCTATTATAATTGTTTCAGGTTCCTAACCTAGAAGCCAGTGAGCCAAATTGTTATCTGCAGACACATTTTGTTCAGTCCACGCAAAGCTGCAAGTTGCAACTCACAAACCCCAAATGTTCAAAAATCAGGCAACTTCACATTTCTATTGCAAGTTTCCAGCTTCTATTAAAAAAAAAAAAATCCCGGGCGCCTGGGTGGCTCAGTTGGTTAAGCGACTGCCTTCAGCTCAGGTCATGATCCCAGGGTCCTGGGATCAAGTCCCGCATCGGGCTCCCGGCTCGGCGGGGAGCCTGCTTCTCCCTCTGACCCTATCCCCTCTCATGCTGTTTCTCTCTCGTTCTCTCAAATAAATAAATAAATAAATAAAATCTTAAAAAAATAATAAAAATAAAAAAAAAATCCCTGGATCTGGCAACACAGGGCTGCCATCTAGAAGCTTTGTTTGGATCAGGGTCCCCGCATTCACTGACATTCGCCATTTGGCCTGTGGCTAAACCCCCCTGGCCATTTTCTTGCCTACAGTACTGTGCCCACAGTAATCAGTCACCATTAAGGGAGAGAGTAGTCTTAATTCATTCTGGATCTCCAGCTCCCACAATAGAGCCTGCCACATAGAAAGTATTCATGTATCCTGAGGAATAAATAAAGCTCTTTGCCACCCCCACTCCTTTTGGGTTTTGTTTCTTTGCAAAATGTCCTCATCCCACAGGGGTGGAAATCTCTTACCCAAAGGCATCTCTGGAAACACGTTCCTGGTTAAGCATAACTCAGGCAGAGACATATGGATGGAATTTATCTTTAGGTCCCCAGGGTTTTAAAATTTGTTCGAAAAAGAAAAAAGCATTTAAAAGTTAACATTCTGCTGGATCCAAGTGCTATGAATAACTTCCGCTTCTAGCTTTGTTTTGCATAATCACAAACCTTGCTTCGTACACACAACCCAAGCAACGGAGCCTCTTGCTACCCGTTCCTAGGAAGTGAGATTGGCAAAGCAAGCCCGCCTAACCACCTCCTGAGCATGCTGGCTAGCAAAAATTCACTGTACGCTCCAGTTTTAAACTTGCTGCAATTCCTTTGGAACCAGGAGAGGAATCCTGGGCCAGGATGAGCTGTGGCTAGATTGAGCCTGGCTATGACTTTAGTGATGTCTCAATAATTTAATTCCAAGAGGCTCCAGAATGAAGTCACTGGCTTCTTTAACCACTGATTTCACCGTTGGCTGTTGGCTGCCTTCCCCGCCCTCCACACACACACACACACACACACACACACACACACACTCGTACATGGGCACGTGCAGAAGGGTACACACACATGCACACATTTGCACATGCATGCGTGCATACACACTTGTACGCATGCTCTTCCATTGCTCTGTCCTACTTGGTTAAAGACATCACCTCCCTTTCAGAGTCGATGTTTAACACCAGGAAGCCATGTAGTGTTGCCATGGATGTAGTAACAGTAACTAGATTTGCAGAGGAGCTCCTGGGTAGCAGTCCACTGCTCATTCTATCTTACTCTGTGTGGAGAAGACTGTGAATTCAGAAATATTGTCCCCATTCACAAATAAGGACATTGAGGCTCAGTGTAGCAGCACGTTCCCAATTCAACTTTCCCAAGGTCAACTTGTGAGTGAATCCCACAGCCTAGATTCGGTCAAGGGTTCGTCTGCTTCTTCGGCCTTTTTGCGTGTTGGGTTGTGCATTCTCTCCCTGGTTGGTTTCGGCACCCCTCATAATGATGACTCTCACTTCTTCCCCTCCATTCTTAGATTCTCTCCTGAGCTACATCACAGCCGGGTAGGAAAGGTAACATTGGAAAACAATCTACATGGGTGCCATTCTTGGCTCTACCCTGGGCCAATCAACCTCTCTAACTTGGTTTTCTCATCTGGAAGATGAGGGTAAAATATTACCCTTATTCCTTAGACAGCACTGCTATTGTGTGACTAAGAAAATACACATAAAGGGCTGAACACAGTGTATGAACAAAGACCATTCTCAACAAATATTAGTTATTGTTGTTATTTCTAAATTCCCGTGGGCCTGCTCTCCGGCCCCCCCGCCCCCCAGGACCCTCCGTGCACCGACTCCACATGGTGGGCCTGCATACTGCTCGTAAACACAGGTGTCCTGGTCAGACTGCCTGGGTTCAAATCTCAGCTCTACCACTTCCTAGCAGCATGACTTTGCACAAATTACTTACTTTCTCCACATCTCTGTATCCTCATCTGTAATACACATCACAGTACTGGAAGTGATGATTCGATGAGATCTCCCAAGAAAAGCACTCAGCACAATGCCTGCCACACAACACACACCTAATAAACACAAGGTGCTATTCGTGTTAAGATCATGTGGGTGTTATCATAACTCAACCTGAATTCCTATCACTTCCCCAAAAGAAATGTGTCTTCTCCTAACTACCCTGGGCTGTCAATGGACCCCAAGCCCATTTCATGGCCAAACCATATAGTCAACTCCCACTGAACTTTCTTGAGTACGGGACGTGCTGCATCCCCTATGCTTAACCTGAGGCCAGGTCTATGGGCTGTGCTCGGCTGAAACACAGCTCACTCTTTCCACCCATCCCCACTGCTGTTGCCTCTGCCATGGCGCTCACCAGCACTCACATGGACCAGAGCACTCCCTCCATGCTCTGGAGCCTTGGGCCCCACTTTCCATATTTCTGCCAGATGGACCTTTCCAAATCCCAGCTCCCTCCTCCTGACTCCCAAGGGCACCTCCTTCTTTCAGAATAGGTAAGCATGTGGTGTTTAGCAGGGCATGCCCAGGGCCGCGTGCTGAGTCTTAACTCTCCTGTCCAGCACCCACCCCACCCCCCCGTGCCGCCTCTGCCCCATTGCAAGTGAAGCTTTCTTCCCCAGATCTGCCATCTATGTCACTGCTTTTCCCTGCCCTCAATACGCTACCCTTGCTCTTGAAAGCTCATCACAGCCTCCTGTGGAAATTCCATGCATTCTGTAAAAACTCGAAACTCTGAATCAACTCCCTCTGCCTGGCTCACTAGGTCTGGGATGGGCTCAAGAATCCGCATTTTTTAGTCACCATACTGTACATCATTAGTTTTTGATGTAGTGTTCCATGATTCATTATTTGTGTATAACCCCCAATGCTCATTACAACACGTGCCCTCCTTAATCACCGGGCTAACCCATCCCCCCACCCCCGTCCCCTCTGAAACTCTCAGTTTATTTCCCAGAGTCCATAGTCTCTCATGGTTCGTCTCCCCCTCTGATTTCCCCCTTCAGTTTTCCTTTCCTTCTCCTAATGTCCTCCGTGCTATTCCTTATGTTCCACAAATAAGTGAAACCATATGATAATTGACTTTCTCTGCTTAACTTACTTCACTTAGCATAATCTCCTCCAGTCCCATCCATGTTGATGTAAAAGTTGGGTATTCATCCTTTCTGATGGCTGAGTAATATTCCATTGTATATATGGACCACATCTTCTTTACCCACTCATCTATTGATGGACATCTCAACTCCTTCCACAGTCTGGCTATTGTGGACATTGCTGCTATGAACATTGGGGTGCATATGGCCCTTCTTTTCACTACATCTGAGTCTTTGGGGTAAATACCCAGGAGTGCAATTGCTGTACTGTATGGTGACTAATATAATAAAAAAACAATCTCCATTTCAAATAAAGCAGATACATATCAGTATTAAGAAAGCAATGAGCTCAACCTAATGTTGGAGATCTTACACTGAGCTTCACTCCCTAGTAAGTTATTACCACAGAAGGATCACTACACGAAAGACTTAATAAAAGGCCACATATGAACCCTGGGTTTGGTTATTAATGTACTGAATTATGTTTTTATTGTAATTCTTTCTTCTTTACTCTTCTATGCTTAAGGGATCTGCTCATATAAATGACTGCAGGATAAATAAAGCTGACAAACACACACACACACACACACACACACACACACACACAAGAATCTGCATTTTGAACAAGTATGCCAGGGTTCTGTGGTATGGATACAACAAAGAATCACATTTTGAGAAATACTTTCCTTTTTTAAGCCTATAAAAATGCAACCTTGTTGATAAAGACTTTTTGATGTAATCTACTCCTCTTCCTCCTCAGGGCACTAAGCATCTTGCTGTTAAGAACTGTCGTCTTTTCCGAGGCTGCTGGGAAGCTCAGTGCTAAATGTGTCGGCTGCCGTTGGCAACATCCAACACCGTGTTTGTGCATTTTGGTCTATGACATTCATCCCGGGCTTCCAGGCTTTTCTGCCCCCTTTTTGTGTTTTCCCTGTACTCTGGCTAACTCTATTGTTGTTGTTTTTTCCTTTTACTATTCTATGCATTTTGTCAGCCTTCCCAAATCCTCTGATTGATTACACAGAGTGTATGTAAATAGAACAGTCATCCTACTTTCACACTCACTCTTCGCAACCGTCATGAGAACAGCCCATCTTATGCCTTGAGCTGCGATGGCTTCATGGTCATGTCTTGCTGACCCGTGCCCTCATAGTGCGGACACAATCCTCATGTCTGCATTTCCCGTAGCATGTGCACCAGTATGCTTGACATGTAGCCATCATGTAAGGGTCTGTTGTTCACAATGACGGGCTGTGTGCACGTGGGAACATGAACTCTGGCCAAGTGGCTATAGGCAGTGTTTTGGTTGTCAAACACAGATATGCACGGGAAAAGAGCTAATGCGTCCATTCTCGATAGACAATGTTTATGGACATATCTAACTAACTTTAATTGTCACTGACTTGGGTATAATGATTAACTGTAGCACTGTTTGCTGCTGTCTGGATTACCCCAGCACTGCAGCAAATTATTGGCTTGTAGAGATGAGTGACTAGGTAGAGGGAGGAAGCAATATGTATTGTCACAAGGACTCCCTGTTCAACCTCAAAACCGAGGCTTGTTACAACCTCACATGAGCTGAACTTGGGTGTTGGGAAAGGGCTACAGACTGCTGGGGCGGGAGCACGTGGTAAATTCAGATGAAAGATGACCAAGACACCTGAGCAATGTCCAAACCCAGCCTCCTAACACAGCTGCTGCCCGGAAGGGCTCTGAGATCAACATGCCAAAGGATGATGGTCCATGAGAGGTAAACTGATGTTCTCTTGCCATAATCTGGATGAGCCAAGTGTGAGCGCACAGCCTAATTTGGAATTCCTTAACACTCAAAATAACCTCAGCGCTCTCTTCCTAAACTGGGCCCAAGAAGGAAGCAGATGATAAGCACTCAAAATGAAGAATGTGTGCAGTTCAGGAAAGGGATGATTCACAAGAGTGTGGGGAGGGTTTATGGAAAGCCACAGATGAGGGCCATGCATCAGGGCTGGTCACCGCAGGACGTCCAGGCCACCCTGGACCAGGAAACAAAGGCCGAGGGAACGGTTATCAGAACTGGAGAGAAAGCTACATGGAGTGAGCCCCCTGACCTGAGCTGAGACCGTGGCTAAATGTTTAACAAGCGGCTCTTAGAAGGAAAATTAAAAACTCTGATTTGCAGCATTGCCGATTTCTCTGGTGCAAATATTTGCACCACAACTGATTTCCAGCTACCCATGTGACATTGCTGAATGGGGAGGTGGAAACAGACGTGTCCCTCTGGCTCTCACAAGCCAGGCCCCGGCACACTGGACAAGCAGCCCTCCCCGACCCAGCATGGAAGAAGCCTGGGGAGTGAACAGTCTGGCTCCACTCTCCTCCTTTCCTCCAATCACCACTAGGCCTCTCACAAGCTGAACCCAAACAGAAACCAGAAGGTAAGGATACTACTGAGCAATGCCTGCAATCAGCAACGGGGTCCAAAGCAGGTGGGGAAGGTAGAGAGGGGGGCGATGCGCCAGCCATCCGGAGACAGCGGGCACAGCTCAGAGCAGCTGTTTGGGTCTCTTCGATTTCAATTACAGATAAAGTGTTCATGGTCACTGTGATGGCACAAGGAAGACGGGGCTCAGAGCAACTGGAGGCTAACAGGGCACACTGGGGGTATTCATTTCTGTTTGGAAAGAAAGGGGTTACAAAGCCCCTGAAAGGAGGGATTCCAAATTCAGTTGGTTCATTCGCCAACTGAGTCATCTGCTCACCCTAGCTGGGGGTCTCCGATGGCGTGTACTATGGCAGACACTGGTGTTAAAGACAGACAGGGGAGACTCCAGCCCTGAGAAGCTCACAGACTGGGTGGGGGTGAGGGGCAAAATCCTTTCTGACCAAATCAATGGCTCCCTATCACCCAAGAATAATCTCCGCCTTCCCTCCCGGGGCCCGCAACACAAGTCTGGCCCCACCCACCTCTCCAGCTTCACCTCCTGCTCCTTCCCTCCACTCACTGTGCAAGTCACCTTGGCTTTATCGCTTTTGCTGGGACACATCAACCTCATTCCCACCTCAGGGCCTTTGTCCTTGCTATGCCTTCCCCCACGATGCCGTCTCCCTGAGCTCCTGGCATGCCTGGCTCCTTGGCATTGGGGTCTCAGCTCAATGTTGACTTCTCAGGGAGGCCTCCCCTGCCTGTCCCTTGTCCTCCAGGGAATAAGCTCCATCTGGTGAAAAGGTTGTGTAGGAGCTGAGCTCTGGGCATTCGTGAAGCAGCCGAGGTCTTGCCGAGTGGGCCTGCCATGCGTTCTCTTCCATGTCGGGTCCAGGTAGCCTCACAGGACCTCCAACAGGGGTACCAGCTCCCACTCTTGTGCCCTTGTGGGTGCATCTTATAGACAAGTAAGCTGAGCATTAGCAGTGCAAGGCTCAGGGGTGGGATGTACAGGATTTATTTATTTGGCTTCACTGTAATGTACTGATCTAATGGTAAAATATAAGCCCCAAGACACCAGGGATATTTTCTTGTTCTATCTTTAGCCCATAGTAGGTGCTAGTCGGTACTCTATAAATCTCTGATGGATGGACGGATTGATGAACGAAGAATGAGTTCTTCACCTCCAGCCACACAGTGGAACCTGGTTACCACCTAGACTGTGAAAGACGGGGACGGAAAGCCATGAGGCACGAGAAGGGGAAGCAGTCACCTGGCCAGCAGGAGCTGTTCCACACACCACTCAGGGAATGGGAGTGGGGGACATGCTTCTAATCTGACTTTCCTAAAATGGGAATACACTTCCACATCATTGAAGGTATTCTAGCAGGAAATGAGCAGCCGGGCTGTGGCAATGGGGATCGGAGGTGGGACTGGGCAAGTGGGAGCAAGGGCTTAGACTTCAGGTATTCCTTTGAAATGTGTTCATCTGAGGAAAAGAGAATTTTTGATCAAGTTTCCCACAAATGGAATGAGATCCCCAAGGTTTATGGGCTTTTCCTCATGCATGGGGTGCCATTTCTATTTCTCTTCATCTGAAGGACTCTTAGTTCGTGCGTCTCAAAGCCAGCTCCTTGGTGGAACCATCGATGGCCCCCACAGAGCTCATCTCTCCATCCTTGGGGTCCTTTGTTTATTTGTAAATGCAGCCAGCATCATGCATGTCACCCACCAGGGTGGTGTTTCTATACCTGTGTTCCTACTGAATTCCCAATCCCTCGAGGGTAGAGTTCCTGCCACCTTCTGCAGCTTTGTCCCCCATCCAAGGGCCCAACACAGAGCCCTGCACAAAGCAAATACCCATTAGGTGTCTGCTGACTGACTGCTTGATGGAGCCCCAGAACTGATGAGCAAACGGGCACATGAAGAAGGAATAAAAGCATCAGTCAGGTAGCTAATGGAAACTGCTCGGAACATGGCAGGAGGAAGCAAATGAATGAAAGAATAAGTACAAAAAAGAATAAATAAGTAAGTGCGTGGGTTCTCTAAAGTCATGAATCCCTGCCGGGCTTTAGAGCAAATCTCTGGCTTCTCCTTCACTTACCATTTACCCAGCAACAGATACAAAAGTACTTGTGGCTGGTAGCAGATTGCATAACTTACCCTTTCTCCATCTAAGAGCAAATGAGCCCGGAAGATGACGGCGTCATTTATGGGGACCTCTTCGTTCCTGTATAAGATCTGAAAGACCCGGCTGTGCACGGCGTTCTCATGGGCGCAGGCTGAGTGCAGGTTGCTGCTGTCTGCAAAACAAGAACCAGGAGGAGCCCATGAACTCCAGGCCTGCCCTGTCCCTGCAGCCTCCTCTGCTGTCAGTCCAGCTCAAGGAAGGTCACGGCCCCCAAATGCACTGTGGTGTCCAAAGATTAAAACCATAGAAGAATGGCATCCCGTCCTATAAAGACTGCTGTTGAGGGAACGAGGCTGGCATCTTGGAAGAACCTTATGGATCCCTTACACACCACATGATCTGATCTTGTCATGTAGTGCTCCTCGGCTAGAAATTGGTGTCTGCTAAATTGCTCAACTGCTCACATGTGCCCTCCTCTGTGAGCCCTTCCGTAATCCTCCTCTCCTGAAATCAGGAGGGAAGAGAACAGAGGAATAAGGACAGAAACTTCTTTTCCTTCTCCAAGGACTTCTTAGTGCCCATAGAATCTCTCTCCTGAAAATGTCATTCACATAACATGTATGATGCGGAAAACACTCTGTCTTGAGTTTTAGATTAAGTGAATTCTAATGGCATTAGACATCAAGTTTTCAAAGGAACTTGTTCGACTCAGTGTCTTCCAAAGCATTCTAAATACACCCTAATCCCTAAACTTTGTCTGCAAGTTGAGTTCAACTTCAGGAAGACACATCTATCTGATGATGACGAGAGACGTGACTGCATCCGCTGACCAGAGTTATGGAAAGCAAACAGGTGAATTTCTCAGAACCACTTAACACATGAACTGCACCCTAAGGAAAATACAAAAACATTCTCAATAAATAAGGCTAATATTTCTCTAATATAAGGCAATGATTACCTATTCATAAAATGACCAGCCATGTGGTACTTTACAGCTTCCAATATGCTTTCATGTATGTTACTTTTCCTTAATCTTTCCAGGAAATTGCTAAGGAAGATTTTACTACAGATGAAGAGAGCACAGCTCAACGGAAAAGAGACAGGAGTCTTGGTATTTGTTATGTGATGAGGCATCGTGTGGCTTCATCATCACATCTATCTATTTAACAACCAAGAAGTCTCAGGTGATTGACTAAAATGCATCCATCTCCTAGCAAAATGTAGGTCCTCTATAAATCACTACAGAAAGAATGAAATAGCATGTTTGTAAAGAAAGCCCAGAAAATAACAGGAAAAAACCAGTGCAACCAGCAAAGAAAAAGAGCTCAAGTGCAGTGTGCATTGTCCTCAGATAGCTTGAAGACTCCCAGGGAAACAGGAAGAAAGGGTCACTCTCAGCCCCCAATGCAGGGTGACATGCAAGCCAACACCTGCCTTGTAGCTTCAGCAGACGGAAGAAAAACATGTAAAATCCCAGGTGATTACCAAGGCTGCTCAGATGTGCCTGCTCTAATTTGCACTTTGTCATGAAGGAAACAGAATTGCCAGGCTAATGCAGACCTACTTAGACCCGCTGGATTCAAAGTGATGTGGCCTTTAAATAGAAGTGATCCTTGTGTGCAAATGCCTCTCTGTTTTTATTTGCTGCGCCAGCCCTCTCTCTATCACTGTCAAGGCCTAGTTGATCTATCAGCCAGCCCAACACCATGGCAGAGGATGGATGGGGTAAAGACTCTGAAGGTCAGAGCAGCACTGAGCCATCTAGTACCAGGAGGGACAACCAGCAAAACAGTTCAATCACCGGCCTTTTTGGGCAAGTGACATCACCCCTTATAACCAAAGCTTTCCACGTGAAAAATGGGCATATCCACCCTGACCTCCTGAGATCTGTATAGACATAAGGAGCATAAAATAAATCAAGATCCTAAGACCAGGCACATACTGGGTGTGCAATATGCAGTAGGATGACTCTAATTATGCTTAGAAAAAAGTCTGAGCGTTTTCTGTTGAATACAGTTCCACTGGCCACATTTCTTTTAAAGATTTTAAAAATTTATTTGAGAGAGAGAGAGAGAGCATGCATGTGAGCAGGGGGAGGGTCAGAGAAAGAGAGAGAATTTCGAGCGGACTCCCCACTGACCACAGAGACTGACCTGGGGTTCAATCTCATGACCCCAAGATCATGACCTGAGCTAACATCAAGAGTCGGACGCTTAACCAACTGAGCCGCCCAGGCATTGCCCACTGGCCACATTTCTATAGCAGATTAAACTCCTCTGACTTTGAGAAGATTGACAAACTAGACCATAGGACTCAATGATATTTACAGATCACCAAATCCCAAAATGCCCCCATTAGGCCCAGGATGAAGCATTTCTTATGCCCTATGGGACTTCCTGTGTCATTTTCTTATCACTATTAAGTAGGGCATAAAACAGGTGTCTTCTTACAAGGGAAGGCTCGCTGATCACGGCCACCGTCTGGGACTGTGGGCATCACTGAGACAGTGCCTGTCTCCTTCGTTCCCACTGGGGTTCTTGCCTCAACAATGACAACGCACACTCTGATACCTTGCCCATTATCTTGGCTCCCTCTTCCTGACATTCTGCAGGAAATGTGACTTTCTTCTCCTTGGCAAGGCCTCTTCCTGGAATTTCTGGTACCGGCTCTCCAGCTCATTTTATGGAGCCCTCCTTGGCAAAGAGAAGACGCTTATTCCAGCTCACCCTCCTTGTATGCACCAGGCACTGGGCACCCAGAGTTGGGGAATGTGCATGCTCTCTCCACCCTTAAAGACCTTGGGGATATTCGGGATGCTGCCCTTACTTAGCTGTGGGGTAAAGAGCCACATCTCTCTTTAGAATGCTTTTACTTGTTTGGTAACCGGATTTCTACTCAAGTGGTCCAAGGAGAAGGTGTAGAAGGTGCATAAGTATCTGAAAGGACAGCTGGAACTTTAAGGGCAAACGAAGTAGTGGAAAGAAGGTAGGAGAAGGAAGAAAAAGGAATGGAAAAGAAAAGGAGAGGCGAGGAGCAGGGGAAAGAGAATAGGGCAGAGGCAGAGGGACTCCTCCATGGCTCCCACCAATCAAGAAGTGAGTTTCATAAATAAAATCTTTAAAAAAAAAAAAAGAAGTGAGTTTCAAACAGCTTAATCTGGAATTTCAGGCCAGAAGGCAAGAGTAAAAAAAATTTTTAGGTTCTGCTGAGTTCCCTCCCCCTGCCCCCCACCCCGCCCACAAATGAGTGATATCAACAATCTGTGTATGTACGTTATCTCTAAATGTCTACAACCTGGAGGATGACCTTCCCTCCGCTGGGAGACCCCACCAGCCCCAGGGGCCTCTGTGAGTGTAGATCACAGAGTGTAGGTGCTGTTCATCTGACATGGACCCTCTGCCCCAGAGTACAAGCCTGCAGTACTCTCGTGGGCATTTACTTGTGGAATGAATCTCACTCCAATTCCAAGAACATGGCCTTGGCTCTGCTTGCACATAGGAGCTCCCCGGATGATCAGGTTTGTACTCAACAGTCAAAACTCTGGGAGACTCCTTCCAACCCTCCAGGCCTGGAGACAGCTGGGTGAGATGTGGACTCTTGACCAAAGAAGCTGCTGAGAAGCTATCACTGAATTTCTTCAAATGGAGCCCATATTCCGATGTGAGAATCCTCCAACATGTCAGAGCTCATAGAAGTGGAAAAGCCAAGTTAGATTAAGAGCAACTCAAGGTCAGGACCTTGGCTTTCTTATCATTTAACACGGGACTTCCTTTCTCGCTCTCTCGCTCTTTCTCTCTCTCGCTTGCTCTCTCTTGCTCGGTCTCTAATAAATAAATAAAATCTTTTAAAAAGGGGTGGGAGGGCGCCTGGGTGGCTCCGTAGGTTAAGCATCTACCTTCGGTTCAGGTCATGATCCCAGGGTGCATTGTTTCTCTAGAGAATGACCAGAGTGACTTCCCGTATCACTTAAGTGTTTCTGGCTGGTAGGACCAGGGAACACTCATTGCCAAGCTTAGAGAGGTATGACATGCCCTTCTGTGATTCCACCAAAGCTGCTAGTTTCCTTGGAAACCCTGTCACAAGAGTACAAGAGTACAAGTAAAACAAGTAAAACACAGGGAAGTATAACCCCTGGGAGCACACAGCCAAGGCATTGATGAGTCTTTCTGGAGTTTGGAAGTGGGGAGACCCACTGGACTGGGACAGACTTTCCCCAACCAAAGAGGTGTAAACATACTGAATGGATAAGGCACTACCCTTTCAGAAATAAAGGTATCTTGAGGAAAGCTGGACCCGAGGATGACGACTCTGGATGTTCACAGTGGCCCAAGGATTCATGAGTAGAAGGGTTGGTTTGGTCACACTATGAGCTGGAAAGTTCTGTGGATCCATCTAACTTGGCACAAAGGTTGTGTTCTGAATAGCAATGGCTGAACATGTAAATGTCACCTAAAAAGTGATCATCGGAAGTCCTGAGGCAGGGCCCCCAAGCCCTATGCAGACGCCTGGACCAGCAAGGAGCTCACCATTGAGGCTACAAGCTTCTTGGCACTCTAAAGAACCCCCTTCAACAGAACACCCGTATCCCATGTGTTGCTTTAATGAACAAGGATATGAGTTTCTGCCTTACCCATAATCCCAGATTAGTATGTTTTTGTGTTTTTTGCTATAAAACATGTTCACGTATTCATTAAATTCTTATTAATCACCTGCTGTGTGTCAGGTCCTATGCAAGACAGCGGAATTCAGAAATGGACAATCAGAGTTCCTTTTGGGGTGTATCCATCTTGCACATCTGTCCGTGGAGCAGGGAATGGGTAATCCCTTTGTTGTTCATTTCCACAGACATCTCCTTGTCTGAATGCATTTCTCATCTCTCCAGATACACTGCATTATTTGCAACATCTTATATGGCCTATTCAACCAATTTGAACTGAGGTGGCGAGTTATGTACAACCAACTGGGTTTGAGCACAGACGTTGTTATTTATTAACTACATGGCTTGGAAACATCGCTTCTCTGTAGGGTATAATAAATACCTAAATTGTTCACCCATTGTGAATTGCTCCATAGACGCTGGCCTGGGATTGGTTTGAGTTCTAGCTACTTTATATCCCTTATCTCACTTGACCTTAGATATGAGAGTCTTCATTTTACTCACAAGGAAGCTCAGGATCACAGCAGTTAAGTTACATCCTCAGCACCAAATATAGTAGATGGTACATCGGGGACTCCGAATCTTGTTGCATTCTTTCGTCCTAAGTTTGTCTATTCACTCATGTGTTATTTAACTAAACAACCACACAGGCAATATGGTGTACATAACACCAGTCGCTGGTGATGGTACAAAATGACAAGGGATATTCTCCAACATTTAGTCCAACGTTTCCCAAGTTCATGCTCTCCTCGCTGGACTAGCTACTCCACCACTTCTGTTTTGCAGAAGAGGTGATGTCCTGGAATGATGGAACAGTGGGCTGTGCATACTATAGTCACTCGGATATTCACGGAATCCATCCATGATGTCATTACTAATGAGTGCAGGGTGAAGGGGGTTGGTGCTCAGAAGTTTCTGAATGCCAGCAATAGTTCCAACACCCAGGATATCGGACTCCTAGCCTCCTCCGCATGAAGAATCAAGTTACGCAGCAGATACCATGGCCTGGCAGAAATTCATGTTTATAGAAACTAAACCAATGAATGCAGAAAAAAACACCACTTAACCTACTGAAAATGAACAAGGGCTGCCGCTGCAATTCAGCAGTGAGCCTTCTCCCATCTACACTGAGCAGCCTTAATTACTTAATTATAACCATGGCGACCTACCTATTAGAGGGAGCCTGGTAAGGACAGCACTTGATAATACTCTGCTAGCCAATAACATGCACGGCTGTGTAATCTCAAAAGTAAAAGGCCAGCATGTCGCCTCTAATATACTCCAGTGGCCCACCCGGCCTCCTGCAGTTCTGTCCTAACCACCCAGCCAACCCAGGTGCTTCCACGTGCACGTCAATGGCAGAGTCCAGTATACAACCTCCTGCTTTTGTAAGAACAAGAAATGGATCTGAGTGAAACGCCATGCGTTCGTCCGGGGCTCTGGCATTTGTCCACTGTGTTCCTGTGAACAAGGAACTTACCCGGGTGTGAGCCTCAGTTTCCTCCCCTGTGAACTGGGGATGAGAGAGAACTCCCGTTCTAGGGCTGGAGGGGCTGAACAAGATGACCTGTTGGGAGCACTGGGCACATGGGGGTGGCACGTCACAGGTGCAGCTCCGTGGACAGCAGGGTGTCGCCGATGTGACTGTAAACAGGACCCACAACAGAATTCCACCAGCTACTAGTGAAACTCTCAGGGGAAGTGCGAGGGGAATCCTCAAGTGTCCCTCAGCTCTGGAGAGAGAGTGGGCTTGGACCAGAGCAGGGGATATTGCTTGCAAGGATGGAGGAGCATGGAGAATCTCCCTGCTTTCTAGCTGGGAGATTCGGGTGAATTTTAACTCCCCCAGCCTCAGTTCGGAGGAAAAATAACTATGGCTCTTTTTTGCTTGGCCACCTCGCTTCCCCTTGATCCCACGGGATGTCTCCTCCTGCACCTCCCGCCTCTCTGCATTGTAGACCCCCATCAGGGTCTTGGACCCACGTCTGTTCTCCTTTATGGGCTCTTCTCTCTCCCCAGGGGACCCGAGCCACTTCCAACACTTTATACCCCACTCTCTCCCGCGTGGGTGCGCACCATCCCTCCACCCTGCACCATTATTGCTTTGATGTCCGATACACACCCTAAACTTACATGCCCAAGACAGAACCTCTGCTCTCGTTTCCCAAACGTGCTTCTCCCCCAGTCTCTTACTCACAGTAGGACAATGCTTCTCCCTCACCCCCTTAGCCAATCATCTGCGAATCCTGCACATTCACATTCAAAACGTGGTTCTGATTAATCCTTTCTCTGTCATTTTAGGATTTTCTCTCAATATTGAGCATGCTTCTACTATTACCACGCTTGAGTCTGTTAATGTAAAATATAAACCGGGCATCATCACCCCTCATGGCACTCAGAATAAAATCTAAATTCACTGGTCCTAAATGATTGGTGTGGATGCTGCAGTCAAGGCGAGGGCTGAGCACAGCGGCGCTTTGGGCAGTGTCCCGGCCGGGCAAACATTTATAGAATGCACGGCTGCCCAAAGCTCCAAGTGACCCAATCCCTGAGAATCTGGCAGTGGCGTTTAATAAACATTTGTGGAAGTGAGCTGAACCTCAGCTTGAACAGCTAGCTCCCGAGGCTGGCTCTGTTTCCTGCTATGTCCTCACGATGGCCCGGCACCCACACCGATCCATGCCCCCCTGCAAACAGCAGGCGCTAAGTAAGCCTGAAAGGGACAACAGGGGGTTTTCTGAGAAGGGTATAAGGCCCTGTCTTCTCATCCTGAAACCCTTTCTGTTAGTAAGTCATTAAGAGACAGCAAATGGGCGACAAAGAGCCCTGTTTATGTGATTCAGACTTTTCTGAGCCATCTGCCTCGGCCATATGCTTCCCAAGGAGAAAGAAGAAGAACCACAATTGCAGCTAATCAAATATTTGCAGGAGTGGCAGCGACCACGCCCAGGCCCAGTCGTGGTCCCTGGTATGTTGCAAGGAGCACAGAGCCATTCCCCAGCCCACGGTGACCTCGGCCTTCACGGGAAGCCACAGGACGTAGGAGGCAGTGTGCTTTGCTACCACAACAGCAGGGCCCCCCTCCCGCCCCCCCGCCCAGCGTCAGTGCTGAGCAGCTGAGAGCAGGTGGTCGCGCCGCCTTCTCCTTCCACAGAGACGGAAGGTCCCTCAGAGGGAGGGCCAGCCCCACTGCCCAGGGCTGAGCCAGGACTGACCAGTCCAGAAAGATTAGCAGCCCCAGCCCCCTCCTGCCTCCAAGGACTGTCCCCAACCCTGCCCCTCCCCAAGCCATGAATGAGCGGAGCTCTCTTCAGTCACAGGACATTCTCACCTGGACCCTGTCCTCCTCTGCCTCACTTTTCCCCTACTGGATTCCTCCATCCTGCTCAAAGGGCATGCACCTGGGCCGTACCTGTAGCTGGGAGAGGGGGCAGGATATTCCGAGTAGGTTAGCGCAGGGGCCCACCAATTAGAACCCACGCCAGCAAGAGTGATGAGCAGGATCCTGCAGGCCATCTGGTGGGCCAGGCGTACCTCCTTGATTTATGGATTGTAGAATGGGAGGATCTGGGGGAGGGGCCAGGCCGACGAGCCAATGGGGTGGGGCGCTTGGGAAGTTCAGGGCAGGGGCTACTAGGATAACTGCATACTGGCAGAGTACCGCCCCCGGTTCAAATGAACAAGGCACCTTTACTGCATGTGCAGGTCAGCCCCGCCCTCCTTGCTGAGACCTGCTCCTGCAGCCAGGGCTGTGTTCTCAGCCTACATCCTTCATCCCTCACTTCCTCCCTCTAAACCCCAGGGCGGCCCAGAGTGGCCTGAGCTGGTCCTCCAGGACACGGATGCTCCTGCACATTCCCCTTCCCTCCAACAGCTCCTTCTCCTGCCGTGGGACATCTGTGCCAAACGCCACAGAAGCGCAGTCTGTCCGTGTGTGAACTTGGGGATTACTCCAGGGCCAGCGCTCCCCTCTCCAACTCAGACCTCCTCCATCTCTCAAGGCCCTCAGGCTCTCCTGCTGGCCTGCCTGCCGTAGTCCCAGCTCAACCGGTGATCTGGATCCCGATGGGTCACCCTGACTCAGACCTGGCCCCAGCCGAGCCCGGTAATTGACCTTCAACTCCACATGCAGCAAGTGCAGGACAGATGGGTTGCTACCACACGCCCTGACCAAGTTCTGAGATCCTTCTCCATCTGCACTTCTGCACTTGCCCCCACCAGCTCCCGCCCACAATCGGACCAGTCTCGGGCATAGCTGGGCCGTATGGAACAGCCCCCCCCCTTATTTGGCACCAACACTTCAGGGAATAGGAGCCGAGGGCCTGATGCAGGAGCTGATCCCTTTCCATCTTTCTGACCTATTTCAAATGCTCTTGCTGTGAGCAAGCTTTCTCTGACTGCCACAGCTTAGAGTGAATGTCCTCACTTCTGGATCCCATAAGTTTACTTTTCAACACCTCTTACCACTTAGCATTCAGAAGATGCTATGCTTCTATCCACTGCTCCCCTCAACACAGACACACACACACACACACACCCCGCTCATCAAACATATTGAAAATGCAGGGCCCGTGCAGGACTTAAGACTCAAGACAGCCCCCATTCTTAACAAAGACCATCATCATTGTGTTTCCTTGAATAAAGGTTATGATTTCCTCCGTGGAATCACCTGTTGAATCTTGTACTTCGAACCTATCATAGATGATCAATACAGTTTGTTTGGTCAATTATACAGATATGTCGAGAAAATGAGAGGAACATTCGAGAGCTTCTTTAGGCTGCTGGGACGTGGCAGGGGGCACTGAAAAGCTGGGTTAGAGTCTACATCTTTCCTTAGCACAAGGTCATGATGTTCTTTGAATCCCTTTGCTTTCCGTGAAATGGAAGTATAATCTCTAATTACAGAGTGGTCATGAATATCAAGCAGGCAAGGGAAATGAGTGTCTATGGTTCACTATAAACGAACATTATTGTTCAGTGTTCTAATCACTTTCTTAACTATGTTTTTTAGTCAGGAGGCATTAGCTCATAGTGACTTCCACCATGCCAAATACAAGTTCTTCCTGATTAGACCTGTTCACTGATAATTTTCCGAGGTCCTAAGTGGGTAATCTACATATAATCTATATATCTGTAGATACTTGTATGTATATAAATATATATATTAAAGATTTTATTTTTGTATTGAGAGTGTGTGAGCAGGGTGAGGGGCAGAGGCAAAGGGAGGGAGAGAATCTCAAGCAGACTCTGTGCTGAGTGAGGACCCTGACACAGGGCTCCACCTCACAACCTCGAGATCATGACCTAAGCCCAAATCAAGACTTGGATGCTTAACTGACTGAGCCACCCAGGCGCCCCTAGAAATATTTCTTGAATATTCTTTAACCTCGGACTTTTTCCCCACTTAGCTTTCTGCTTTTCATCCATGAAGGCCCTACTTACTTGTCCCTTTTTCCAAAGTTCTTCCCTCAGAACTCCAGCAGGGATAATCACCCCTCCTCTGTCCCCGCAGTATTTTGCACCAGCTTAAGGACACCTGTCGTGCAGCGGTACAGCTCTTGGTGTTTTCTGTAACTAGACTGAAGGTCCCTCTAAGCCTGCAGAGTCCATCGCTCACCACTGGGCTCTTGGCATCTAGCAAGGAGCTTGGCATAAATGGCAGACGATTAATATTCCTTAATGAATTGAAAGCCTCATCTTCATCTCAAAATCCTGCCTGTGTCTCAATGACCTTTCAGATGTCACATCTTCATGGAGATGTTCCCATTTACTGTAGTTACAAGCAGCGCAGGCTCCAAAATTCGATGTGTATTCAAGTTCAGACTCTCCATTCACTTGTAAATTACTTACCCTCTTGAGCCTAATGTTCTTCACATGTAAACTAATCATGAGGCCCTCTTCTTCCAAAGGGTCATTGTGATAGGTAAGACAGTAAGGTAGTTATTGTTACTAAAAACACACATCTACCCCCACTTTGTCCTTCTGTCCTTACATCAGTGTTGTGCCCCATATGGTCCACCTTCTATTTATTCATCTTGGAACCACCTTATCCCCACCCACATACTGGCCGGCTTCTCCACCCTCTACAAGCTATGTGAAGGCATAGACAATAGGCCGGTCATTTGGGTCTTCGCAGTGACCTAGGTGAGTATTTGAATAAACTAAATGCTCAATAGGAGTCTAGCAAAATAAGGGTAGGGTTAGCCTATAGACCGTGATTACCCCCAAAGGAAGGCTGCGTCCTCACTAGGGAAGGTAGCTTTTCCCTTTTCATCTCTGAGCCGCTATCCTAAGTCTGAGAATCCACACATTCAATATGGGGGCTGATAGCTAAAAGACCATCACATAGTTCTATAAACCCATTTCAGAGATAGAAACCAGGAGGCTTAGGGGGATGGAGAATCCAGCTCAAGGGCAGAACCAGCATGAAACCCAGAAGCCAGCATCCCAGACCAGGGCCGTTCCTCCTGCCGCTCCCTGCCCTGACACTCGCTGGGGATCACTCAATGCCTTTGTGTCTGAGCAAATTCTATAACCGACATCTGAAAGTCACAGCAGCACCTGCCTGGGTGTCAGCCAACGCTTAGCCAGTTGGCTCCAAAATCAGTGCCTGCCTGGGCCTATGTCCTCAGAATCAATTATTGCAGCCTTAGATTCAATCACCAGATGGCCTGCTAAGTCACGCTCGTTTGTCTTCAGTCTCCATCTTGGCGCAGAGGCAATCCTGCAAGTCTGCTGTTTCTGCACCACGGCCGCTATCCAGTGGCCAGTGTAAGTTGTCGGGGGCCGGGGACAGGGGTCAGCTGGACGTCCTGGGCAGTCAGCCCCACCCAAGGCCGGGCCACCATACACACGGCTCCACACTCCTCGGGGCCACCCAGCGTCTTGACATCGCAGGTCTGCACGTCTGGGTGAGTTCCCTGGGGCTCAGGAGTGCTGTGGCTCATCTCAGCAGCCACGGCGTTTGGCATAGGGCCAGAGAAAAAGTAAACTTTTCATGACAGTTTCAATTATTTTCTCTTCTTAATTTACATATTCAGCTTCTCAACTAGTTCCTTCCCAATGGCTTTTAAATATAGTCAACTTTCTCTCATGAGAAATAAAATACATACAGAAGTCAAAACTCCAAGTCCCTCCGGCCACTACCCTATCTCCCTCCTTGCTGGAGCAATGAGCTCAGCCAATGGAGGTCTACTGGTGGCCTCTCTTCTTCATTACCCAACTCACTCTTCAAACCTCCCTCCTCCCCACAAAACAAAACAAAACAAAAACAAAAACCTGGTTTCTGGCCCCTGGTTCCTTGGCCACCCCCAAGGGAGCATTCTATACACTGCTCAGATTTTAAGGAAAGTGTGAGCCCACCTCAGGCTCAATCCCCAGCAGGATCCTGCCATGTCGGTCTACTCCTCCTCCCTGAAATACGCTCTTCCCTTGGCCTCTGGAAATAAAGCTCCACTAGTTTTATTCTTGACTCTGGTAGCTCTTCTTTGTCTCCATGGCAGAGTCACCTCTCTGAAAGTCAGGGATGCCTACACCCCTCCCCTCCAGTGCTTCCTACCTCCCCTCCTGAGGTTTATTTTACTCCAAAACACAATACCATTGGAGGTTTATTGACAGTCTTTCCCCCCAACCAGAATGGAAGTCCTAGGAGAGCAGTAAGTTTGCCCGTTTGCATTCTGAGTCCGGTACATAAAATGGAATGTAACACATGGCCACTCAAAGAAATTTATGTCCCTATTCCAACTTTCCCTCTAAGTTCAAGACCTGCACGTTTAGTTAACTACCTGAACCCTTCCGCTTGGACTTCTTAAGGCACCACACCTTTAACCTGTTTAAAAATAACTTTTCCAGGGCGCCTGGCTCACTTGGTTGCTGGAGCATGAGACTCTTGATCTCGGGGTTGTGAGTTTGAGCCCCATACACTGGGTGTAGAGATTACTTAAAAATAAAATCTTTAAAAAAAAAAAAAAGTAACTTTTCTATATTGCCACTAGAACAAAAAAGAAAAAAAAAGGCTAAAAACCTGGTTTCTCTTCCAAGACTCTTTATTTTATTAAGTGGCTCTATGTTCCGGTCTCTCATGTAAGCCAGAAATCTGAGAGCCATCCTTGATGTATTCACCTTCACTCCCCAAATGTAACCCCCCAGCAAACGCTCCTGCTTTGCTCCATCTCGGCCACCAATGGATTTGCACATACTCTCCCCACCCCTCACCTGGACCACGGAGGGATTCATTCTACTCCACCTGCCCCTCACGTGGACTGACTCCCCACCAAGTCTGCAGAGAAGAATGTTTCCAATATGCAAATAGGACCAAGCTGTTCCCCTGACCAAAAGCCTTCAGAATCTTCCCATACCTTGTAGGGTAAAGAGAAACAATTCCTCATGGAGTCCTCAAAGCCCTTCTGCCCTCCCCACCTCTCTCCCTCTCTGTCCTTATCTCACCCCTGGCTCCCCTGCTCACTACCCTGCAGCCACACTGGCCAGCCAGTCCCTCCTTGTCACCACATCAGCTGTGCCCATGCTGTCCCCTCCACCCGCAGTGGGGCTTCTCTTCCCTGAGGACCCAGCTGACTTCTGCTCACCCTCCTGCCCTCAGTTCAGGAATCCCTTTCCCCAGGAAGTGCTTTCTAATCTCCCTCACAGGGTCAAATCTTTGATTACAGGCTCTCCTTACACAGTGCACCTCTCTGAGGGTCGTGATATTAGCGGGAATAAAAATGGCGACGTCCCGTGTTAGACTGTGTCCTCGATGCCGGCTAGGTTCTTTCTGCTCAAAAAGACCTAAAGCCTCTAGAGCAGGTTCAGTAGCTGCTTGATAGATATTTGTTGAATGTGGAATTAAAAAAAATGTGTACTATTAGTTTTGACAAAAGTATAAAGGTATTAACTCATTGACCTTTTTAATTAAAAAAAGTCATTTCCTTCTCACCTGACCACTACAATAAATTACAAAAAGACAGAGAAGTCTGGTTATCCACTTGAGGAAACAAAATTAATAACCCAACCACAGGAATGATTCAGAAACACCCAACTCCTTGACTCTACTCATTTATAAACTCTCTGAGATCCTGTTTCCTCCTCTGAAAATAGGAACAGAGGTATTTTCCTCCAAAGATTGTTGGGAGGATTTATAATATTTACAAAATACCAAGCACAGTGCCTGGTATGTTCAGTTGCACAATCAACAGAAATTTATTAGTGTCATTGGTACCGATCCATAAAAATGTGGGTCAGCCAATTGGTACATATTTCAGAAAACTGAGGTGAAGTACATTTACCTCAAGGAAGATAAACAAGAACATTCATTTTCAGGAGTCATGACTTTTACTGTGCTTTAAACTTTAACAATATCGACCTGAACTGCTCTAAACCAAAGCAATCAATACTGGGGAGTGTTTGCCCAGGTGAAGCTCTCAGACAGACAGAGGTGAGAGGAAGGGCTCTTTCCCTGAGGTCTGGGAGTGACGTGAGAGTCTTGTCATTCTCTCTCATCCCTCCACCCACCCATCCATCCACCGACTCAGCACGAAGCCCTGAGTGAGGGAGACATGTCCCTGGCTCCTGAGCCATGGCAGCAAAGGAGAGAGACTTTCTGTCCTCCTGGGACTCAGGCTATACTAAGGGGAAACCCCCCCCCCAAACTCAAATAATCCTTCAGTTATAATGTCCTAAACGTTGCAAAAATCAAGACTGAAGGAAATATGGCACACTTAATTTGTAGTGCGGGAGCTCATAGTCTAAAGATGAAAACAATCATTCTTCTTAACAGCAACAAGATACTTTAATGAAAGCTCTTCTTACTTGACATTATGAATCTTTGATTATAACATTCAATTATCACATATGAAACAAAGAACATCATTTTTACATCATTGTTTAAAATGATTTAAATTTACATGATGTTTTTTTCCTTTTCTTTTTTTTTAGATTTGGGATTTTTTTTTTTTAATTTTTTTTTTTTTTAAAGATTTTATTTATTTATTCATGAGAGACAGAGAGAGAGACAGAGGCAGAGGGAGAAGCAGGCTCCCCGCGGAGCAGGGAGCCCGATGCGGGACTCGATCCCAGGAGCCTGGGATCATGACCTGAGCCGAACGCAGACGCTCAACCGACTGAGCCACCCAGGCGTCCCTGGGATTTTTTTTTTTTTGCATTCTTTGAAGTTTTTATTTAAATTCCAGTTGGTTAACATACAGAAATGACCATTTTTACGGGTTATTAAAAGTGAAGTTTGATAGGGGCCACAAATGACCCTCAAACCAATGTGAAGGGCCAGACTCAAGAGGGAGAGGGTGGGAACCATGGCTCTTGACCCTTGGATAGGCTAGGGGAGTCACATGGCGTCAGATGGAGAGGGAAGAAAGGATTTTGGAGAGAGCATATGTGCAGATGTTTGGAAAGAGTCCTTGCTGGGAAGTCAGTCTCTATTTGTACCTCCTCCAATGAAGGAGAGAAAAGACGTGTCACCTCCTTTCATCCAGACATGGAGTGCCTACTCAGCCAGCTTGATATAGATCCCCACAGTCTGGGAACCAGAGGGCCAGTGCACGTTTCATACCTCTGAAAGTGAAAGTCAATGGGATAGAGGCTAGTGTATTAGGATAAGCTTAGGCATCTGGAATTTGTTGAGAGAAAGGGGGCACTGTTTATGGACCAGAGTTGAGGCACATGGGGAGGAGCGCTGGCCTGGTGCTATTTTAAGGCTGACCCAAGGGGGACCATCTGGAAGGACAAGAAGATCCCAGCAGGGAACACCTGTGTGGCTGAAATACACCCAGTGAGGAGGTCGAGATGCTGGGCAGGCAGAGTCAGCAGGAGGTGCTGGGAATGGCTGGCAGGGGCCCCGAGGGTGCCCCGCAGTAGCAGCACAGAGCCAAAGGCAAAGTGAAAACGAGGCCAAACAGACCCAGGTACAGATCCTGTCCCACCCTTTACCTCCCTAAGCCTCAGCTTCTCCTCCTGTAAATGGGAGTGTTATTATAGCCCCAGATTGTTGGGAAGAATAAATCCTAACGGTGTGATAAAAGAGCTCATCTGGACAGGTCAATAGGCAGAATCTTTGATATGTTATACTTCAAAGGTTAGATTTTCTTTATGACAAAATTTACCTACAAAGTTAAAGGACAAGCTACAGCTCAGGAGAAGAGATTTTCCACCTGATAGATCAAAGAATCGCTCTGGAAGATGCATTTGGCGGGAGAGAGGGAGCAAAACGACATCACAAAGGAGCAAATGGCCCAAAGAAAAAGAAACAAAAGTCATAAATAGGAAATTCACATTAGGAGAAATAAAAAGGACTAATACCCACATGAAAAGATGGGTCAACCTCAGGTAAATGCAAAGGAAAACATGATACTAGATGCTATCCCTCTAGATGTGTGGGGAGAAATAGTCTCATAAACTGTGGCTGGGAGTTTAAATTGGCACCGTTAGATGCAGTTTTGGCAGTCATTGGTAAAAAAAAAAATTAAATCTGCGCACCCTGAGCCTGATTTAGCGGTGGGGCTTCTTGTTTTCTCCCCTAGAGAAGCTCTCCACACGTTTGCACAAGGAGGCATGCACACAAATGTTTACGAGTCGTCTCGATTTACCAAAGCCCCCCAGATAGTAGCATGCTGGTACATGGGTTAAGAAGTGACTTTCCGGGCGCCTGGGTGGCTCAGTCGTTAAGCGTCTGCCTTCAGCTCAGGTCATGATCCCAGGGTCCTGGGATCGAGCCCCGCATCGGGATCCCTGCTCGGCGGGAAGCCTGCTTCTCCCTCTCTCACTCCCCCTGCTTGTGGTCCTGCTCTCGCTGTCCCTCTCTGTCAAAAAAATAAAAACTTAAAAAAAAAAAAAAAAAAAAGAAGTGACTTTCCAAACACACCAGGCTTGTGGTGTTTGCGGATTTTCTGCCGCAACCAGCCCCACCCATGGCCAGTTTTAAGCTACCTTGGTGAAGTCTCAAAACCCTGGAAGAGAGGAGCACAGCCGGCTCTCGGGAGCTGGTGCAAGCTGACCTCAGCACACCACGGCCCCCAACAGGGTATGTGAACAGATTGTGTAAAGGTAAGAAAACCCAGCATCTACACGTTACCTGGTGGTATGTAGAGCATGAAAAAAAAGAAGGCGGAGAATATATACCGATAAATCAGCAATGCTTTCTTTGGGAAGGGGCGGGGTCTTGCCTTTCGAGAGTAGTCAAAGATAACTTTAGCCTTTGTAATATGTTCAAGGAGATCACTTATGTAACAAAGTTAACAGTGTAAACATTGAAGTAACAGTTATAGTCTTTATGTGGCAAATGAATGGAATGGCCAATCAATGGGGATTCCTCCATTGCTCCCTCCTACCATGGCCATGCACTCTGAGGGAAACAAATCAAGTCTGTTCATGCAAGCATTAAATACATTGTTACTGAGTGCCAACTTCCTTCTGCAGGAGAATATGGCGGGGAGCAAGACCCCCAGTCTGGGGGAGCTCATAATCGGCTGGTGAATAATTTGCACTATACAAGAGTGGAGAAAGGGAGAAAGAAGGCACATCATAGGTGTGACACTGGCGATGTCTTGGGTGCCGGGGAGGGGGTAAGTCTGCAAGTTGGTACAACACCAGAAGGATCTACAGTAAGGAAGGTGGGAGAAGCAGAGGGAAGGGCAAGGGAGAAAAGACCACATGGAGGGGAAAGATCATGTTAAAGCAGGCAGAGGAGAGAGAGCAGGGGCTGTGGGGGGTTGCAAGAAGCCAGCGGGGCTGGAACTTGGCAGGCAAACAGGCCATGGGGGGAGCTGATACCATGCAGGCAGGAGGGCTGGTACCGGACAGTACTGGGAAGCCACGAGGCCAGGGCCACGCTGGTAAACAAAATATTTTTTGTGACAGAAGCAAACAAAAACAGGAAATTTTTCAAAAACACAGCACCATATGACAAAGTCTCCCGGAAACCTTTTCTAGGATATGTGTCTAAGATTCTTCACCCTGCAGAGACTGGAAGGGGCTGTCACACTGTGGGTCTGCAGTAAAGACTGGTTTCCTTTCTGGTATGGGGCTTGCCTCTGCAGGCTGGAAGTCTACCTGCAACAGGGGTCCTCCTGACCCACTGATGCTTTCTGAAGAGTCATACCTGCATTTGCTCGCCGATCATCCCAGCACCTTCCTGCTGAGCCTCTCATTACCCACCATCAACTTAAATCCTCATTTCCTTGGGCACATGTTCAGTTTCTTTGTGGATGAAAACCTCTTTCTTCCTTTCTCCCTCCCTCCCTCTTTCCCTCCCTTTAAATACACCCTCAGCTCAGCCAGCAGCATCAGAGCCTTTTCAACTGTCAATCAAATCTCAGAGCATCACTCCTCAAAGGAGGCAGATTCCTGCACACTGTTCGCCAAGCCTCCACAATCAGGAGAAATCAGTTCGTAATCACCATGAAACCCCCTCCTAAAGGGAATCACAAGCCTTGGATAATGGAGGGTTTTCTTCTCATTTTCTACCTTGCACTTTCCCCTCGGAGCCCTTGAAGAATGTACCTGCAGATGAATGGGTCGATGGAGTGATGAGTGAATCATACTTTCACTCATTCAATATATAGTTCCTAAGCTCTGCTCAGGTTTGCACCCTTGGCTCTGGACCCTCCCCAGCACTGTGCCCACCTCTGTCGTGTCTTCCCAGGGCAGAGACCGGGACACATCCCAGTACACTTTAGCTAACCCCCCTCAGTACTTGGGACTCACCTGCAGCCTGTCAGCCCAACAGCTCTGTTCACACACCTGCTTTTGGAATCCTTGTTCCATCTCAAGCATCCTGGGAGCTTCTCCAAGTGCTAGCCAACATTTTTCTCTTCGTTTCATTTAATGATCATGAAACATCAATTAACTCAAGGGGGGCAGGACACCACTAGCCCCAGCGGTCAGCTGGTGATGTGAGAGATTGTCCGGGGCACTGAGCAGGGGGCAGCACACACAGGAAGCTGAGATGGCCCGAGGTCACACACACCAGGCCAGAAGTGCAGCCTGGACACTTTATAAATAAGTTACATCATGTCTGGAGCCTTAAAACAAGAGTTTAAAAAGGCTGCACTGCTTCTCAGGAGGAAGGGATCAACAGAATACCCCAGAACCCTACACCAGAATCCCCGTCATGAAGCACAGCTGAGCTCTCATGCGCCACGGGGGTGTGCTGGATTCAGAATCCGTCCACCCCTGGTGGGGTAGATGCAGGTAAGAAAGTAAAGGTACCATCTAAGGCATCTGTTGGGGCAGCGACAAGTGTTATTCTGAACTGGGGGAATGCGTAATCACATGGGGTGGGTGGTGAGCGGGATTTCAATCTGCAGAGAAATAACCCAGGAAAGCTTCACGTGGCGCCTTACCCCGGATGCCGTGGGTCTCCGAAGAGCAGCAAATGCCTGCATTTTGTTTCCTTTGCAGGAGACCTCAACGGTCTCAACATACCCAACACACTTATCTCTAACTTGTGGGCTTTTTAGTTTTTCTCCTAATTTCAAGGGAAAAGGCCCTACTTAAGATATTTAGATTTGGTTTGGCAGATCCAGCTTGGTCCCGTTGTCAACTGTTCTCTGTTGATGTTCGCTTCCAGTAGCTCACTCCCCCTTGGGAGTGTCCACTCGGGAAGGCAGAGGGGCGCCAGATCTTTCGAGCAGGAAGGGACCCAGCGCAGGGATTTGGACACTGAGGTACTGGAGGGGCTGGGAACACCCAGAGGGAGGGGTTGTCGGTGCTCACGGGGATTCCGGAAGCCGCCGCTGTCCCTGGAGCTCCAACTTGCCGCTGCTCACCTGCAGACACTTCCAGCACAGCCGGGGCTGCTGGGAACTCGCTGCTGACGCAGAGCGGGAAGCAAGGATTCTATGCAAACATTGCTGAGGCTTCGGGGGGCCCGCCCTGTCTGCCCCTGCTGCTACAGCTGCCAGGGGCCCCACCAGAGATGCTGGGGAAAAGGAGGCAGCATTCTCCCTCCTTCCTGGCTTCCCGTTTTCCACCAGTGGCTTCCACCACCACCTTCTGTCCACGGAACCCCACTGGTCTACATAGTTCAGGAGACACAGGAGGTCACAGAAGGGAAACACAGGGATGGAGCCCGGAATACAAGGTGCATTTGTGCGTTTGGAATTTTTTTCTTCTGAGTGTTTGTATTTGGTGGAGTGGGATCTGTGAAAATCCTGAGGACGTGAATGGAGGATGTGCTCCTGCAGAACGGATTCACATCTGCGCCTAATGAGTGTCTTGGGGTTGCACTAACTGGGACTTTTCTGCCCTTCCTTTCCTCTGCTAATGTTCCCGGGGCTGAGCAGGGAGGCCCACACCTGAGGCTCCTGGTCGGAAGTGCAGAATCAGCATTTGCCCTCAGAGATGCCCCCGCTTACTGCTCTGTCTTTATGTTGCTGGTGTTTCTCTTGCCCATCCTCCCTCCACTCCTTTTTCTTTTTTCTTTTGGCGGAGGGGTTCTTACTTTTTTGTAGTCTAGGCAATACATTCTATGCAGAAGTTTGCCATGGTCGATCCATGATCTTCTTGTATTGCACCAGAAGGTATTTATGGAATATCTAATCCTCTACACAAGATTTGTTATTTTAATTGAATGCAGTAACTTTGCCATAATGTATATGCTCTGAGGAGCTTAGATATCCCTTCCCTACAGTTGGCTTGCCTCCCCCTGTCCTGGGGTCCATCCATGCATCTGCTCTAATCATGACCCAGGCTCAGGTAGGGTGAGGATGCAAAGCTGCATTTCTCAGTCAAACGGCCTGAGCTGTGGAGCAAGGTGCCATCCTTTGGCTACCTCCACCGTCTAAGTACCTCGAGTATTAGAGAATGTGGTCAGGGGCACAACTCATCCTCCCCTCCCCCTCCCCCTGGGGCCTCTGCTTAGACCCTTTCTGCTCCATCTGCCCTGCTCTAGAGATTGCACACTGTACTGTGCACCAGGCACTTTTGGGGTGCTTGCTAATTCACCCCGTCCTCACAGCTGTGTGCAGTATGTCCATGAGCACCATCATATGGAAGCATCAAGTGAGACGGGAAGTCTACACGACATGTCCAAGGTCATGGGGCACACGGTGGAGGCGGAATGCAGTCTTGGGTACTGGTTTGCATCTTTGCTCTGCCACAGACAGCACCTGCGAGGTTGGGAGGGCTCGTCCGGTTGCAAAATTCAAAACTGCAAAATTGTGCTTTCTATGACTCTCATTTGTGTCCAATCTTTGGCCACTGTGGACCAGTCACACCAGTTTCTGATAGGGAAAGGAGGGGCTGTGTGTGCTCAGCCAGCATCCTGTGCTCCACATGGCTCTCTCTCCTCTTTGGCAACTGCTCTCCTTCGGTTGGAGCTAAGGAATGAATGATCAAAAAGTCTTACAGCAAGATCCAGACAAGGAAACAGGTAGTGCCTTTATCGTGGAAGGACATGAGCCACTCGTTAGGCTACCGCTCCTCATCTCATGGTTTCCATCCCTCATTTAACTCTTGCAGCAATACCATGAACACTGCTTGTTAGCTCTCCCATTTTATGGCGGGGAAAGTTGAGGCTGACAGAGGGAAAGTGACCTAAGACCCTGCCAACCTTTGTCTTCATGGAGTCCAAAATCAAGGCAGGAGGAGCAAATGTGCACCACCCCTGGGGTTTGGCCAAGATGCAAACTCACTCGGCTGTCTCCATCCCATCATCCAGTGCTGCCTATGACAGGTGGCGGGGCCTCTCTGCACCTCCGTACCCACTATGTACTCTTGTGATCTGCAAAATGTATCAACTATCAGCTGTACGTTAATACATTACGTAGAACTTTTCATAAAATGCCCCATGCAGAGCCAGCTGATATTAGCCTGAATCTGAACAAACAAGTTGGCTGAAAAGTAGCTGGATCGAGGTAGCTATATTCAGACTGGGAGACTAGCAAGTCTTCCTGAAAGGTTGGGACCTTAAAAGGTCATCTATATGCACGCTCATTAACGTAACTAGGCACTTGGCTCTTGTAAGACATTTCTAAGCCAACAAAGACACTGGCCGAACTTGGGCATAAAATGTTCATCATGTCATCATTTATAAAGAAACAACACTGAAATCAGACCACGCAACCTCATGGAGAGGTTAAATACATCACCCGAGACCCAATACATGGAAAATTGGGAAGGCAGTAAAAAGATGTAGCTCCTGGCCTCATTAATGAAATGCCAACACTTGGAATAGATAGAAATAAAAGATACAAGCTGGGAACCATCTCAATTTTGTTTACATACATATACAGGAGAGACTGGAAAGAGAGAAGTTTAGAAAGAAACATGGGAAGAGCAGAGAGAGAAAAGGGGAAAGAGGTGATGGGGAAAAAGAGGGAAAGAAAACAATTTGGACAGATAACTCACCAAATGCTATGCTTATGTGATACCTAGACGGTGACATTATGGGGTTCTTTGTGTTTCTGCACTTTTGGTTTTAAATATATTCTCAGTGAACATGCATGCATTTTGCCATTAGGAGAAACCCACCCCAAGAATCCACCTGCCTAATGAGACAAGGGCAGGGCAGAGATGTAGAAAGTCCCACGTGCTCATAGCTACAACTCAGGCTGGAAGAAGAGTCAGCCGCGTGGCTGTGGATCAAGGACTCCTACAAAGCTCCCTGGCTGGGCCTCCGGGCAGGTGGGAGAGGCTGTTTGGTAAAAAGTGCTAAGGTGACTCCTGTAACTTCAGAGTCCTCTTTAAAAAATTTAGCTTGAAGGCCATCAAGCAGGTCCTTCTAACCCTTCAGTCAGGGTCCTTAAAGTACAGTAGACCCCGAAACATCATGCAGCCTCTTCCGCAGTCTTCAAAGACACTTACTTTAAAATTAAGGGGAACTTAAGAAAATTCTCATTTATTAAATATCTGTATTGCTGAGAAATCTGTTTCAAGGACCAGAAAGTTCAACTCACACTGTCTTCAACAAGAAAGAAAACTCAAATCATAACCCAACGGCAGTTCTAGCTTCAAGGATGGCTTAATTCTATGGCCCAGGGATGAAACCCAAAACCCTGATGTTCTTTCGGCTTTCCCTTTCTCTAGTTCCCTCCCCGATCATTGTGTAAACAGCCCAAGATTCTATCATAGAAAAATGGACACAGCAGTATCAAAACTCAGTATCTCTGCAGCCCAATATCCAGAAGAATAGAGAGAAAAGAGAGGTCCCTCCCTGGACCAGGACCAAGGGATATGTTGATTGGTGTAAGCTCATCAGAGACAGACCTGTAGGTGGGAATTAAATCAATAAGCCACATGGCTGAGAAAACGTTTTCCTAGGAAAAGTAGGGTTCTGTTGGTAGAAAAGGAGGGATAGAATCCAAGGAGTCATCTTCCATGACAGTGCCATGTACTATGCTGGGAGCTTCATGGTGCTTGATCCATTTGGTTGAACAACAAAACATGGCCTCTTCTTCCCCACAGGAAATTAAAACTCAGGAATCTTAAATAAATTCCTCACTATTCAAACGGCAAATGGAGGGCCTTTCTCATAATGGAACAAAAATTTTGTCAAAGGAGAAAATACCCATTAGATCTCAAGTTCCTGAATTTAAAATACCAGCATTTCCACTGACCAGTGACCTTAGCCAATCCATTTAATGACTCTGGGTCTGCAAGGTTTCCACTGCATCTTTAAAGTCCCTTTTGGCCCTAAAGCAGTGTTGAATTTCCCACTTAATTCCCATTTCCAATTTCTTCTGGCTCCTACTTCAAAGACTTCAAGGCGATGATCTTCAGAATCTTTTCTCAATGAATGCAAACTAACCAGAAAGAAGAGTTAGACCATGATAGGTCCTCACACGCTCCTGATTCAACTCTAAAACTCCACCATTGCTGCTTCATTCCTTTGGTTAGTAATCCCTTGGCTTCAGTCGCTCAAATGCAGAAGTCCAAGGAGGACTGGCACCCAACGCAGTAAAGGCTCCCAAGGGATGGACTTCTCAGACAGCGTTCCTAGGGGAGAGGGACAGTCTAGCCTGCTAAGAAGGGTACCGGTCTGAGAACCGGCATGCGTGTTCCCATGGTGGCTTTGACACTGACTCTTGGGAGCTACTACTTTATAGAGGAGACAAGTCCTCTTATCTATAGAACGAGGCTACTGGCCCTGAAGGAAACCACTGGGTGATGGGTCATGTGCAGAGAATATACACGAGCATGTGTTTCCTGCCTTCACTGAGCTTGAAGCTTCAGGGACCAAGGGAAGAGCCAGGTATTTTCACACAAATACATAATGGCAGTGATGGATGCCACAGACCAGAGGCACCTGGCACTCAGCCAGGCCAGGAGAGACTTCCGGGGAGCATGTGGTCTGTGGGCAAATTTGTGAAGACAGAGTGGTAGTGAGGGGTGAAGGGCAGGGGAGACAGAGGGAGATACACGCAAATGTCCTATATTCTAGGGCCAGCACATTCGAGGGAGTGCTAATCCACATGCTACGTGGTCAGAAACAGTAAGAACCCTATGGGATGTTCAGCTATAACATTAGGAAAAGGTTGTAAGAGGCGAGATTACTCCTGCCTGGAGGATAAAAGGTTCTGTGGAAGTGGGAAGAGGGAACAGGGCTGGGGAATTTGATGATCCAGTAGGACCTCACCAGGGAAACACGGAGGTGGGATAAGCACATGGGGTGGGGTCACAGAAAGAGCAGGGGAACAGGAATCGGTCCAGGCCAAGCCAGGGCACCTGTCAGGGGATGACTCGGAAAGTTTGACTTCAAGACTTTGAAGCCAAAATTTAGAAATTTACTGCTAACGGATGCTTCCCACTCCCTATCAGAAACCTCTCTCTAACTCTGGCCCTGAAACTGAGACCTCCTCTTTGAATTCCAATCCCTCCCTGGTCTCTTTCTCTCAGTTCCTCCTTGAGCCTCTTCATGAGCTTCTTTTCATCTGCCCCCCCCAACACCAGACGTCCACCCAGCCCCAGAAGCCTCCACGTGTAACCTTGTCTGCACCTCTGGCTTTAACCTCTGCCTGTTTGCTGGTGGCTCCGCATGAATTAACTGCAGCTCAGATCATCCCTGGAGCCAGCTCGGACTTCCCGGCGCTCGGGCCTTTGTGCACGCGGTCATACTGAATTATTTTTAGGCGATGGAGTCCCTACTCCTCCCTCCCAACTCAATCTTCTATGGATTTCGAATCTGTAAAACATGGAAGCATGGTTTTATTAATGTCATTTAGTTCATATATTGCAAATGTATAACATTTGTGCAAGAAAATGAAACCAAGAAGCCATCCTGCTTGACACGCAAGCTTGAAATCAGCAGCTGAGGCAACACAGGTAAGCTTTGCTTTTTCCCCTGATTGCATAAGATACGGTATATTTAACATTTACAATAATTACTGTTTATAAGCATCGTGATAAATGCCTGATTGCTCCCATGCTTATCCCCCAACACTGGTTTTGGTTCTGTTTTTCATTTTAACTCCCAAGATCACTATCTGCCTTGATATTTCAAGAGTCCTGAAAGTGATTGGAAAACAAAGGTTTGTCATCGATTTCTGTTGGAAAGTTCTATCTCTAATTATAGCTAACAAATGCTAACTCTCTTCCTCATGAATATTAAAGTCAAATACGAAGCAAGGGAAACTCTAAGTGCTGACATTGCACAGGATACAATATTATCATGACCTGGGCTGCCGTCTATTGTCACACCGCGGCACCAATCTGTGCTGAGCAGCCGCGGCCTCTGGGCCCGGCGTCGGGGCCACCTCGAGTGCGGGGACCACAGAATGGGATTGAATGTGTGCACCTGCTGCGTCCCTCCCACAGTGATGCATGGCTCAAAGATGGCCGGCGAGAGAAGCAAGTCCAGCATGGGTTGATGATGGGGACGAGGAGAAGGACAGCGGCTGACATTTAAGCACGACTACTCGGGGACTCCCGTTACCAAACTGAATCTTCGACATGACCCTCTGAGGGAGGTTCTGCCCTGCTCTCAGTTCCGGGACAGAGAAACTGAGGCGCCAAGCACTTGTTTCACGGTTTCAAAGAGGTGGAACAAGGGTTCAAACCCAGAGAGACTTGAATAGACTGAGCTAATAATACAAACATTTCATTCACTGCCTCTTTTATGAAAGTTTAACATATTTAAATAGTAGAATTGGGATGGTATATGCAATGCCGTTTAAGCCCGTCCACAGAACATGGGCCGGGCAGCCCCTGCAGGCCTGCTTTGTCACTACTCTGTGAATAACTGGTGGACACTGGGGGTGTACGGGGAGCAGGGTCAGTGAGGAGGCTAAGCCCAGGAAGGAAGAATGGGATCCTGAGCCATAGCTACATCAGGAGGCATGGAGAGGCCCCAAGAGACCTGAGGAGGAGAAAGTCCCAACTGATGGGACTTGAAATCTGATTCAGTGTGGAGGTGAGGGCAGGGGAGGGATTCAAGGTGAAGGGCAGGTCCCTCTTGCTGGACCTGCTGGGCGGCAGGGCCATTTCTCAACATAGCTTATGTTTTCCTTCAGCTGTTGCTTGTTACAGGTCCTGTTCTCAGCACTGCGGGTGGAGGAGGGGCCATACAGACCTGCTGACTCACGGGGTTCGAATCCTGGCTCCATGACTTAGTGTCTGGGGGACCGTGAGAAAGTCCGTGAGCTTCTACAAGCCTAAATTTCCTCTTCTGCAAAAAGGGATCCATCACCTGTAGTAGGTGTAATGAGTTAAGTACATTCCCATACATAAAATATTTAAAATATTCTATTTCCTGGCACATAGAAGGCACTTGGTAATGATTTACTGAAAGTGGGCAATGACTATTACATCTTAGAGGAGACACAGACCATAAATGAGGATATGATAAAATCAGCTGAAGTTGTCTGAAGAAAGCTAAAGCAGAGCAGGGATCTGAGCGACAGTGGGAAATCTATTTAGAAACCTAAGGCAAGAGTTCTCTCTGAGGACGTGCCATCGAGCCGACACCTGACACAGCGGACCAGGCTCCAGGTGGAGGGATCCCCAAGTCCAGGAGCTCGGAGCTGGGAATGGGCGTGGTGCGTCCAAGGAAAAGTAAGATGGATGGGGTGGAGGGGCAGAAGATGAGTGGGAGGGGCAAGTCCCGGATCATATCATAAGGCGCCAACCAGCACCTGCCCATGAGTTTGTATTTTACTCCAAGATCTACAAGAAGCAATACAATGTCATAGGTAAGAGCCAGACTGACTGGCTAGGATGGGATCCTGACCCTACCTTTCCCAGGGGTGTCCGTCAGTATCTTCAACTGGAAAATGGGCATGTTAACAGTACCTCCCCTCTAGAGTTGCTGCGAAGAAGTATTTGCAAAGAGCGGGCAGGAACAGCACCAGGTGCCTATCAAGCATTACGTAAGCATTAGCCGCCACTGTCCCCACCACCCTCATCATCATCATCTGTGGCTTCTGAGCAGGGAACAAACACCATCTGAATTATCCGCAAGTAAAAAATAGTCCTCTGGCTTCCGTGAGCAGGTCATAAAGGTTGGCCTTTGGCAGTGGTGCTCTGACCCTCCGGAGCGCTAGAGAGAGACCACTGCATTGCACATAGATGGAACTAGTGGCTGATGGCTCTGTGCACGGAGATTTCAATGTTCCCCCGAGAATATGTATGTGCTGGGTCCAGCTAAGTCAAGTCTTTACAACCTACTGGCTGCCTAAAGTGGATGTACTATTACCAAAAAGGGCGGGGGGAGGCAATGTCAAAAAACAGAACAAGACTCTCAGGCTCTTCCTTCAAGAGCATTCCGAGTAAAAGCAGACTCGAGAGGCAGTGCATTCCTCCTGGCTTCTCCCTTGAGATAGATAGTCCCAATTAGCTAACAAGACAAAATGGGAAATGTAATTTCTGCAACTGCGATACAGATCGTATTCTGCAAATATGATACAGATGCAAAAAAAAAAGAGGAGCATTTTCTGTTAATTTTTCTGCAGAGAAAAACTTTAACATAAATCCCATCCTCTTAACTCTGGAGAAGGGACATATTGGACAGATGCACTGAAAGCCAATTTGTGAGAATTCCTGATCTAGTAACCCCACTCTCCAGGACAGCCCTGCTCTGGTTTAAAATGTATCTAGTTCAAATGGTCAGCCTCTGTGGGAGAATTTTGCTCTGTACCATTGTCTCAAGTAATATTTTCCTAATTTTTTTACTAAGTACACATAAATAGGGCAATGAATCAGAGGCACTCTATAAAACCGAGAGTACCTTTGAATCTTGCTCTTTCAGGAAATAAAAATGGCTCGCAGTACAACGTAACTCTTCAGACACTGAGCTGGGAGCTTTATATCTACTAGTGGATTTAATGTAGCCAATTACCCAACTTCAGTTATTTATATAAAAAGTGGATGATTTTTACAATATCCCCAGACTACCTCTACTGGCATTACTTTTTTTTTTATGTTATGTTAATCACCATACATTACATCATTAGTTTCTGACGTAGTGTTCCATGATTCATTGTTTGCGTATAACACCCAGTGCTCCATGCAGAACGTGCCCTCTTTAATACCCATCACGAGGCTAGCCCATCCCCCCACCCCCTCCCCTCTAGAACCCTCAGTTTGTTTCTCAGAGTCCATAGTCTCTCACGGTTCGTCTCCCCATCCATTTCCCCCCTTCATTCTTCCCCTCCTGCTATCTTCTTCTTTTTTTTTTTTTTTAAGATATAATGTATTATTTGTTTCAGAGGTACAGGTCTGTGATTCAATAGTCTTACACAATTCACAGCACTCACCAAAGCACATACCCTCCCCAGTGTCCATCACCCAGTCACCCCATCCCTCCCACCCCCCACCACTCCAGCAATCCTCAGTTTGTTTCCTGAGATTAAGAATTACTTAATATTTGTTTGCAATAATCTGTTCTGCTTTAAAATGTAACTTAAAGGGGAACTGGCATCATTCTCTTAAATAAAAACGAAGCTGTTCTTGCTTTCCATACATAGGAGAGATTTGTGGAACGTATGAAAGATTCACAATGGAGTAAGTATGGCTCGGGGTGTCTGTTTACAGTGGGTGGGGGCAGAATCCAGGCACGTCCACACCACATGGAAAATGGACTTTTGACTTTGGACAACCGCAGCTTAGCTCCGTCCTGGAAAACATCCTGGTGCTCTGGACTGAGCAATAAGGGTAACACATCCTGAAAAACATCCTCACACTTTAGACTGAAACAGAGATAGTACGACACTGTTAACTAAACAGCCAATCACGTATCAGAAAGTCAGTTTAAATGTTGTCAGCACCAATCATAAGTCTTTCAAACGCTTTATGGAAGCTTGCGTCTTTCTGCCTTCAAAACCCTGCCTCCTGCCTGTAGCATGGAGCACACCCGATTTCGGCTGTCTCTGTCTCCCAGATTGCAATCCCTAAGACCCCAAATAAACGCATACATTGATTTTGCAGCGTGTCTTTCCTTGTTTGGGAAAACGGATCAGTGTCATTAAAGTCTAGCCAGTTACAGGTAATGGAGCTGATCCTGTCCCTGCTCTCCTTGCTAAAAAAAAGGAAGATTAGCAAAGGCTTATTATCCTAAAACACATTTTTTTTTTCTTGAATTAAACACAGTCTTGAAAGAAAATTGAAAATGAAGAAAGTTTTCCATAGGAATTACTATTCAGGAGCATTATCTCATGGGTCTGCTAAATTCATCCTGATTCTTCCCAGTGGTCTCAGGGCAAAGGCTGAGAGTGGCAGAGGACGAATCAAAGGCTCTTCTTTCCTGGAGACAAACCTAGAATGGTGCCCATTTCAAAGGCTGCTCTTCTCGGCGTCTCTGCTTCTCAGGTGTAGCCAGATAAATAAATAGTAAATGAGATGTAGGAACATCACCCCCCCACCCACGGCTCCCCCCAGGGAAAGGAAGGGACTGCACACCCTCACTCTGCTTTTCCTCTCTGCCTTCCCCAGCCTGTGGCTCACATGCCACGGCCAAAACTTCAGAAGTCAGCCTGGACCCTAAGGGGGTCTCAATAGTGGAGGCTGCTCGTCAGGATGAAGAAGCAGAAAGACAGCCGGAGCTCGGGGTCTGATGGCCACGTGACGGCACCATGCCAATGTGGTCTGCCCGCATCTGGAGCTTAATGTGAGTGAAAAGCCATCTTTTATCTGGCTTAAGCCCCAATATGTCATGTCTGCGTCACTCACAATCCCGTACAATTACTAACCAACACCGGTGTTAACGCCACACTGTGGGAAAGGCCGATTTCAGCCTTTAAGCGTGCTGTGAGGTACAAATTATGATCCTCATCCTACAGATAAAAGACCTGAAATTCAGGAAGATCAAGTGACTTGCCTGAAGGCACAAAGCCCATAAGAGATTGAGCCAAGATGTGAGTCCAGCTTTCTCTGCCTTCAAAGCCCCTTAGAACCTGACTATTCTGTCTCTGGCACAGGCCCAATTTGTCCTATTGGCATGGATGAAACTTAGTTCTTAAAATAAATGTGGAAATGGAAAATTTCACATTTTTATTATTGAAATGGCCACTGATTCAACTTGTCCAGTAATTCTGGACTGTGCCCATATGTAGGACACAGGCCCATCAGCATGGTCTGCTTTATGGCTCGGCCTCCATTGTCAGGATGCCTGGGGTCTCCAAGCTGCCCAAGGGCCTAAATGATTGAGATTAAAGCAAAAGAACGGGATTCGAGATATAAACATAATGCTGCAAGGTCAAATTAATAAATACTTCATTAAATTTCCTCGAAATAATATACTGGTCACATTTAGTCTTTATAAATGTTACACTGCTTTTGCAAAGATCTTGTAGGTAGACTGTCTTACTTTGCAACATTTCCTGAGTATGCAGAAAAATAACAACTGTTCACAAATAGTTATTTGGAGCTAATTAATTTTAAAAATGCATTTTAGAGGCACCTGGGGTGGCTCAGTCAATTAAGTGTCTGACTCCTGATTTCAGCTCAGGTCATGATCTCAAGGTTATGAAATCGAGCCCCACGTCAGGCTCCATGCTGAGTGTGGAGCCTCCTTGGGATTCTCTCTCCCTCTCCCTCAGCCCCTCCCCCTTCCCCCAACTTGTGCACACACACGTGTGTGTTCTCTCTCTAAATAAAAAATAATAACCAAAATAAAAACAATTTTACAGGAAAAATGTATATTCAGTGTGGGAAATTGGTACATTTCAATGTCTCCTAGGAAGTGGAGTGGGGTCACCAAAAGTAAGAGTACCCGGGGCCGGGCGGACGGAGGTTCTGAAGTAGCTCTCAGGACCCAGTGTGGGGGCTGCAGAATCTCCCTCAGCAGGAATCTGGTCTTGAGGAGAATGCTCCCCTTCCCTCTATTCTAGGGGTTCTGATATACTCATCCCTGATCCCTTGGATTAAAAAAAACTCCACATGTCATGGGGGCACAGACTCCCTCATTTTCACTGGGGAAATATTGGACAGGACAAACTTGATTGCTCCTCACCATGGAGAGAGAGGACCCTGGGCCCGGCCAGGGAGCATGTGTCTGGACCACACAGAGAGAGGCTCTCTGCTGCTTCTGGCAGTTACTATTTCATCTGCTCAACCACCTCGGCTAGCTCAGAAACAAATACTTCTTTACATGATTACACTTTTTTCATCAGCCCTGGATGAAAATGCACCTGTAGGCAGATCAGTTATGAGGACCCTCTGCCATGCAGGTCTATCCTCAGGGAAGAGGTCCTTTACGTTAAGGCATTAAGACTTTGGAATTTCTTCACGTAGCTGTAAGTCACTGAGCAGAGAAGATGAAACCATCCGATTATCTGCCGTTAGGATCAACTTAATAGCTACAATTACAGAATTTCAAGGTTCTCACAGAGCACCAAGTTCATCTTGTGTGTCCCCACGTCTATTTCCTCTTCAGTACTTTATCTGCTCCCCATCTCATCTCACTTTTAGAGCTGACTTAGGAGGGGTAGGAGTGAGGATCTAGAAACCGGATCCCTCAGGAATCCTGTAGGGTGTGATCCCCACACTCAGAGGCCTGATGGGTCCTTCCCCTCCCAGACATTGCCCACACGGATGCTCCCAATTCCACACAACTTGGTTCATTCTTAGACTCTCAGAGACCATTTAGCCAAATCAGAAAGAGGTTGTCTTGCCTCTTGGGACACTTTGCTGTTTTCCAAATAATCATCTTTTAAAAAACAACAACAACAACAGCTTATTGACTACTAATTGAGAACCAGAAACAGCATACTTTTCCATTGAGATACTTCCTCCCTATTATCACCGAGCCTTCGAGAGCTCACTATGTTTTTGTGTTTTGTTTTGTTTTGTTTTTTAATTGCATGGAATTTAGCTTCTTTTCTTTCTTTCTTTGGTCCAAGTTCCATTCCCTGGTCTTTCATTCATCAATTCAATAAATGTACAGGGAACACCAACTATGTTCCAGACACACTGATAGGCACCAGGAAGCTAGAACGGAATAAAGCCACATGGTGCCAGGGCTGTAGACATCATCTTGCACATGGGGGATTCACTAACATCCCTAAATATCCACACACACACAAAAAGTACAATAAAAGGCAACCTCATCTTCATAAGACTAGAAGGACTAGGAGTCAGTATACACTATCTTGTAGTATTCCTCTCCATTGCCAGGGTCTCAAACCATGCTGGAAACCCAGGCTTGGAACCTCCAGTGATGGGGAGTTCACCAGGGAAGACAACATCTGTCGGGGGGCCTCTGGGAGTTCAGAGAGCTCTGGAAACAGTGCGGGACCCACAGGAGACACTCAAGGAGCATTTACAGAATAAGCAAAAACCCATCAGGCCTAGTTTCAGTCCATATAAATTTCACCCACGTCTGCTGACTGTGGCTTCTTCAATAAAACTAAAAATAGCCAGAATGTATTGAAGGCTTAGGATGTCAACCTCCCTTTCATAATATTCACATTTTCAATTCTCATGACTCCATGAAGAAAGGATGAGGAGGATGACTCCCATTTTACAGAGGTTCTAGGTCTCCCGTGTGAGTGGGACCCAGCTGGCTGGTCCAGAGCATGCGTGTGTGTGTGTGTGTGTGTGCGTGTGTGCATGTGTGTGTGTGTGTGTGTGGTGTGCCCTAGAAACCGACGCTGTTCTCCCCGACCCACAAGGAAGGCCGCTCTGAAACTCGTGTCCCATTGTCTCTGCCATATGCATCAGGGATCCCTCACTTACCCTCACCTTTCTTTGTGGGTGCCCATCCCTAAATCATGGCCGCCAGGTGCAAGGTGCCCCCACCCGGGTGCAGGCTGCTGGGGGAGGAGCCTTAGTCCATGTGGGGGATAGCAGCGCAGGTGTGCCGACGCCAGGTGGGCTGAGGCCCTGCGGACCTGCTGGCAGGCTCTCCTTGCTCTCTGAACACAAAGAGATTTGCTCTGACGACCCCAGGCCAGAAGCCAGGACCCCTGGACGTCAGGTCTGCCTGATGGAGTCAGACCTGGGAAGAGAGCACTGCGGCCCTTCCAGGGAGGCTGCCCAAGCCCTGAGCAGCCAGGCCTCTCTCCTCCGGGGCCCTCATCACTCTCTCTGTCATTGTCACTCAGCCCCTCGGTTCCCCACCACATCTGAGCTCCAAGAGAGCAGGGTCTGCCAGCAAGCTCTGCTTCAACGGCCTCACACGCAGCCGACTTTCAGAAACTGGGGTGTGACGCTGAGTGTCTCCACAGAATGCACACTGAGTATGGAGTGGATTAGGAGATTATCCCTGTCAAACGTGGTGGGCAGCTGAAGCAAGAAGGCCATGAGCTGGCGTGTGTGCACGTGGGGGCTCCTGGTGTATCCATGCATGTCACCTGATCCCCCAGACAGCCCTACGGGGTTGTTTCTATCACAGTTACTCCATTCACAGAGGGCGCTAAGCACAGAAGCTCCTGGCCCAGGGTCACAAGGAACCCAGGTGAACTCAGCTCTGGCTAACTTCACACTCTACTTCCTATAATACAACTAATGCTATACAACTTCCAGTGGTTTCTGGATACAGTTGATAAAGCAGCAGACCCAGAGACGAGGGCTCATGCGCTGGTGACTTCTTATGGATGTGCTCCATCAGGAGCAGGTTGGAGAACACAGGGCAGGGGAAGGCAGGGAGTTGGCGGGGAGGCAGACATGGGTGCATTTCAGCAAAGGTGACCCTGCAGGGGACTCTGGAATATGAGTTACATCTCAGCTTGTCCCATCCTGAGACAAGGCATGGGGCTTCCCTGTCCCTGTACAGAGAATCATGGGTGCGGGCTGGGCTTGGGAAGACTGTGAGGGACAGTGGGATTCAAAGGCTCAGGCAAGTTCCAATCTTGAACAAAGTGCTCCCAGAAGCCTGGGGTGGTCCTCCAAAGCCAAGTCGCAGGTGGCAGGGGATGAGAGCACACCGAAATGGAAGCACGGCGATGGGGGAGGTACGTGTGTGTGTAGGCAATTGTGAGAAGGACACTCAGATAGGGAATTGGTAATTTCGATGTGGTGGGACATCTCCCTCCCAGAAGCTGCATCAGTCCTTTCTGCCAGTCTCCTGGACCCGAGGGGGAGGGTGGGAGGGACAGGCATTCAGAGTGGAAGGAACGGCAAGAACAGAGGCAGAGATAGAGCACATTGAAGACAGCTTCCAGAGGAGGGCCTTGCAGGGCAAGCAGGCTTAAAGATGCCATCTCAAGGACAAAGGAGGAGCAACACCAGGCTTGGCCCCATGTCACAGGGCCAGCTGGCAGAGTAGACTCCTGGTCTGCCCAGGGGGGGTCAAAAGTTAGGGACCTGGGCTTCAGTGGTTCTGAGCTGACCACTGATTTCGGAGCTGAGCGGGTGGGAGGATATTGCTCAAGTCTCGGCTTGGCCGGAGACCTCCTTCTGACGGCCCCGAGCAGTGCTCTCCTCGGGCCCCAGGTGGGTACTCAGGGCCTGGGAGCACGACTGTTTTACCTGCTTAGTATTCTCCATAAGAACAGGCATATTTGATATTTAGGTGCACTTTAATGGACCCTGAAAAGAAATCACGTTGATTCATTTAAAGAATAAATGCCCCCCTGCGCCCCCTACATGATGAAACTCTTAAATGCTTCTACTTAATGGAAATCACCTCTCAAAACAGTACTAAAACTAATCATGGTAATTTTTATACATTTCCACAATTTCCTATGCTATCTTCTCTCGGGCTTTGATGAACTGTGACAAGCGGATGCCTTTTCTGTGCGCAGCTCTCAACAGCCTGAGGTTGCCCTCTCTGACTTCAGTGATCATTCCCCACCCCTCGCCCCACCCCAGGGAAACATTTTCTAACACCTTCAGGGAGGAAGAAACAGCAAAATCTATGAAATAGCACCATCGTGGTGGAAGGAAATTATCACAATTAAGTAGACATAATACTTATTCACAGGCACGGACATGTCGATTACTCGCAACCCTGACCTCAGGAGAGAGGAGGTGACCGTTCTGGGAGACCCACGAAGGGTAAGCAAGGCTCTGAGGCAAGCAAATCACATTTTAAAATTTCTCACTCTGGTTTCTCTTCCTGTTACACATCTTAAGTGACCAAAATTTATCTCTGTGCCTCTGAGGTCCCAGTACTTTGGTTTGTAGAGGCATCTGAAAGGTTTGGGGCAGCCAAGACTTATCCTGGCCCCAGTGGATCATGACGGGATCGCCTGTAATTTATACTTTTCTATTTCTGGTAATGACCAAGACGCTGTAGACTTTAGATTCCCACCGGACACCAGGGCCAAACACCCCCCAGTATTGCCACGTCCACAGAGAAACAGCCCCCTCTCTGCCCTGCCCCCAGTTCCAGGAGCAGATGGGACACCTGTCACCCAGGCTGTGCAGTCAGCTGACTGCTTGCATGTCTGTTCTGTAATGCTGGGATCTTTCCAGAATGCCCGGGGGATGGTCCCTTCTGAGTTCAGAATCCCTCACAGTCATGAGATACACAGTTCACTCAGACCAGAAGAAACCTTCCCCAAGTCATCTTTTAAAAACATATTGAAAAAAGACAATGCAATGGTGGCAGGTAATGGTTGCATTTCACATGGGAAATTACTCGTTTTCTCTTATTTACAGAATCCAACCATAAACATGGAGCCTGGAAAATTCAACGAGCAATTGTTTCACATCTTGAGAAACAGTATCTAAATCGTCTGCCTAACTGAAACCATCTCTACCTAATGTGGCTACCAGAGGACGGATATATTGAGGAAGAGAACAAAAATGTCTAATTCTGCCCCTTCATTTATGAGACAACATCTCATGTTTGAACTGTGTTGGGTTTGTGTCTCTGAAGTGCTCTCATTTCATTGGGCCAACCGGCTGCAAGGAAGTCCGTGTGCTTGGTCAGCACAACTCGGCCCCCACTCCCCGGCCCCTAGCCACACCGTTTCTCTTCCCCCCTCGGCCCTGCCACCCCACATCTCTCCCGCCCTGTGCTCGCGCCTGCACTGCTCAGGCCCCGGTCATTTTGCGACATCTGCCCAGATCATCCTTTCCTACCTCTGTCTGCTGAGCCAACCTCTGCTCCCAATTCCAGACCTCACTTGGGATCCCATCTCAACATCCACCTCTGCTGGACTCGTGGGACACTTGTCTACCTCCCCTGGAGGACCGTGAGCTCTTCCAAAGCAGCAAGGCAGCCTCCCATCCCCGGCGATGTGTCCCAGGGACCGGCACGGGGCAGAGAGCTGCTAAGCGAATAACCACTGTGTGCACAATGGGGACATTTACTCCAGCTAACAGGTACTGTGAGCTTACTCTGTGCCAGGCACTCTTGCAGACATTTCCTTGCATAATTCACTCAATCCTTAACACAAACCCGGAGGTAGGTGCCTCTTACCAGCCCCACTTTACAGGTAAGGAACCCAAAAATCAATCAATCCATCCATCAAATCAAAAACTTTTCTAAATCCACACAGCGGACAAGTGTTGGAAGTAGGATTTGAACGTGGAAAGCTCAGAGCCTGTGGTTCTCACCACTACTGAATTCTGCACCTCTAGACACAGCAAACTTTTTCTATTTCTGTTTTAGAGATAAATGGAATAAAACAGCCAAATTAAATCATTTGTCCCTGCAAGACCACTCCACTAATGAGTGTCAAAGACATCATTAGGTCCCACGCGCTTTGACTCCTTCTCATTGTTTCTCAGTATATCCTACCGCATCGTCTAAACATCTGGTTTTCTTTCTTTTTGCTTACTTAGAACTACATGCATGTGATGGAAATCATGTCTGGATAATAATATATACAAACATGACTGTTAAAACTGCCTTCATTGTTGTACCTGCAGAGGGCGCCTCATCAGGGGTGAAAGTATATTCCCCTCCCCTTGAAGGTGGGCTGGCCTTGCACCTGGCCTTGAGCAGTGCAATGTGGGGAAGGGACCCTGGGCCAGTTCCCAGCCTAGCCTGTTACAAACCTAGAATCTCCTTTCTCCCCCCAACCGCCCCCTCTCTTTCAGTGAATTGAGCCACCATATAAGAGGTTGGATCACCCAACTGGAGACAGAAGCTCAGCAGTTCCCTTGTGCAGTCCCGCCACCCCAACCAAGGATCAGACATGTCTGATGTCATGATCTCCAACGATCCATCCTCTCTGCAGAAATCTCAGCAGAAAGCAGCACATGAATGACCTGGATGAGGCCGGCCAACTCAAAACATCGAGAATAAATCATGGTTTTAAACCACTAAGTTTTTGGCGTGCCTGGCAGTGCAATGATATCTAACTGAAAATAATGCAACTGGAAATCACTTCGAGAAAGAAATCACAACAGCTCTCTCTTGCTCACTCATGGAGCAATCCTTATGGTAATTATTGCTGGCCTCTATGTTAGCATTCCATTCTAAATAGTATGCTCGGGGTATTCCAAGGGCACAGCAAGTGTACCCCAATTAGCCCTATGTCAAACCAGACCAAAGAAGAAGAAAAGCTTTTTTTTTTTCCTCCCCCAAACTGCATTTCATTTGTCTTTGTTTCTGTGTGGCAAGTCCTCCTCTCCCCAAGCCCCTTGCCGGGCTCTGCCGGCAGCTGGATGTCCAGCAGCCTTCTGGTCCTCACGGTGGGGGGTGGGAACCACCAGCTCCAAGAGAAGGCTCTGTTGGCGACAGCAACTGACCTCAGGTGCTAGAGTCACGGGGAAGGACCAGAGTCCTTGTCAGGTACCTGGGGCTGGCTGTGGGCAGGTGGGCTGGGGTACAGATCCCACCCAATTTCCAGGTCCCAGCCTTGTCCCTGAGAACAGACCCAGCCCCATAGCCCTGTGTGGCCACTCACAGGTCAGACTGACTGGATACTGACATTGAACCAGTTCCTCTCCTGGCAATTAACATGTATAATCTCTGTGAATGTAAAATGTCCTTTTCCTTTATAATCTCTAAGACAAGAATACTACAGAGGATAGGTTTTTATCCTCATTTTTCGGGTGAGGAAATTAAATTTCAAGTTGCCAATGCCTGGGGTCACACAGGAGTTCATGCAATGGCAGGATTCCTACTCCCTCTGCCAATCAACCTTCTTCTGGCAGAAAGTGGGGTAGAGATGGGACACTACACAGACAGTGGCCAGCAGGGAACCCCAGGCTTCCGGAATGCACATGGAACACAGGAAACCGGGTGCCCACCAGTCTCAGTTGCCCGATTTCTTCCCCGGAGAGAGGAGCAGAGTGGAAGACAAGGGATGCCCGGGAGATGGGTTGACTTGCCTAGTACTTGACACTTAACTCTGCCCAGAGTCAGAGGAGGGGCAGGCGGTCTCCAGTGTTTTTCTATTTCTAGACCACAGGCTCTGATCAACCACCAGCAGTCCTTGATGTTGTCCTGTGTGGTCTGAGTAGCCTGCTCTGCCCCACGCCGCCCACGCCTCCTGCAGGTGGAGCTAAGCAGACCACTGTGTCTACACCCGGAGTCTCCGGGTATTTCATTGCATGCCGTTCCACTCACCATAATATCACCGCCAATAATGAAGTGACCCGATTGACAGGGAAATTCCAAAAGGACTTCTTTGAAGGGTAGCTATGACAAGAGCTTTCGACTCTACTGGTTTTTATGTCTATAACAATCTTTACTACCTCTATTTGTATCTTTAAAGTTAAGCAGATTTTCCATAGTTCTTTTTATCTCCTTGCTTTCTCTCTCTTCCATCCCTATAGGGTTTGTTTTGTTTTGTTTTCAAAGATTTTATTTATTTGAGAGAGAGAGAGAGAATGAGCGGTGGGGAGGGAAAGAGGGAGAGAGAGAGAAGTAGACTCTCCACTGATCAGGAAGCCCACCATGGGGCTCGAACCCAGGACCCTGCGATCATGACCTGAGCCGAAGGCAGACGTTTAACTGACTGAGCCACCCAGGTGCTCCTGCCATCCCTGTTTTTCTCCTTCATACGCTATGACTGATCTACACATTCTCCCAAATGTACTAATATAAGTATTTCCTCTTGATGCCTATCCTTACTTCTTATGCAATAAACTCTATTTTTTGGACTCAATGCTCTATTACACTTGCTGGGAGTCCTGGATGCCCACTAACACCCAGCCTCCTCCGAGTTAGAACCGGGGCTGTCCTTGGCCATCCTTCTCCCCAAGCTGGGAGTGTTGATTCTGAGTCCTCCTTTTACCTGGGAAGCTCTACCACAACTGCCAACTTATTCAGTCCTCTGTAACTAGCTGATCATCAGGACTGACAACAGGATGACACTTGCCATCGTCTTCCTCCCTGACTTGACTGTAGTCAACCCTTCATAGCCAGGTTTATCCCTGGGAGAGTGTGTTTTCCTTCAGCTCGGTTCCCCTTGCAACAATGTGCACACATGGCTACACCAAGAATGGGCCCCCATTTCCAAAATTCACTCATCCAACATTCAATGCGATTTACTGAATGTTGCTACGTACGTTGCACTCTGCTGTGCACTGGTGTGTAGTGATAAAGGACGGTTTACCAGTGGAAAGCAAGTACCCCACTGCCATCCTCCTGCTCACCTGTCTGCCCAACGATGGAGGCGCTCAATCTGTGGGGGATCCTTGAGGACACCTTCAAGGTCACTCGGATCTGGTAATACCTGAGGAAAGAACAGAGGACAGGCTGATGAAGATCAGACTCCTTACTGTTGGTTTCTTCTAAAAGTACAGGCCAAAGGGAACCACGGAAGTTTCTAGGCAGTGTGCACAGTCATTTGGCATCAAGGAGGGACAGTGGGAGAGGGCTAGGATGGGACCAAGATGGACACAGGAAGTTGAGTTGAAGTGAGATCACAGGAGACACATACAAGGTTGGTGGTAACAGGGAGAGGGAAAGGGATAGATGGTTGGTC